>NW_028124389.1:0-55000 GCF_965194825.1 Balaenoptera physalus | reverse complement strand
ACAGATCAACTGAATTCAGAATGTAGCTCTACTAAAACTAGCTAATCATTATTAATTCCCTGGGAAGAGTTTTTTTTTCCACATAGCTCTTCATTTTGAGGCAGATATGTTTTCTTGACCTAGCATGGGGTGAGAGAAAGTGGCCTTATATTTAGTGTGCTCTTGCGATGAAGTTATACTCGTTTAAATTCACAACTGTATTCAGAAGTTCCACTAAAAGGCTTACCACCTTGAGCCAGTCCCACAAATATATAAAAAACAGAGCTCAATTTATTCAGGTTGTGTTTTATAATGCCTTCAGGGCAAGTAGCTGGTTCCAATAAAATGCCATTTACCTCTCTTCTTTCTTGCTTTAAATTAGTTTTCCATCTCAGGATTTCTTGTCTTCTTGCCAGCTCATTGATGCTATCACAAAGTTGGTTTTCTCCTTTTGATTTTGTACAGTGTTTTAAGAATTTTTCAGCAGTAGGATAGTCATAGTATATAGTCCAGCCTTATGCTGGAGATAGAGGACAAGATTATTTCTTTTAAAAATGTTTCCAAACTAAATTTTAATGGAAAAATAACTAAGTATATATAAAAGAAGAAAGAACAAAATTTTTGTAGATCCTTTACATAGATTTTATCATTATGAAGATTTTATAATATTGATTCTTCCATTCACAGATTTTTTTTGAGGTATTTTAAAGAAAATCCCTGACTTTATATCATTTTACCTCATTTATTTCTATAAGCATCTTTTAAAGGTATGGAGCCCTCCTTGTACCACTGCAATGCCCTTACCATGACTAACAATATTCAAATTAACTGCTTTGTATCATCTAATATCGTTTCCCTTTTCAAATTTCCCTCACTAACTCAAAAATGACTTTTTATAGCTTATTCAAATCAGAATCCATGTTCATATTTCTATACATTATGTCTCTTATGTATCCTTTAATCTAGAACTGTCTCCATTCTCTGTTTTTTTTCCCCTTTTGTCATGTTGAAAATAGATTTTTTCTATAGAAAATCTAGTATATTTGTCCATGTATATTTTAAGCACTTCATTGCTGCTTTTGTCTGTCTCCAAATCTGTTTATTTAGAGGTCACCATGGACTACATTTTGCCAATCCAATGGCCATATTTGGATTTCCATCATGCTTAACCTCTCAGCAGCCAATGGGCATTTTTGCAGGGAGAGTGATCAGCAATTACTCCAGTAGAGGAAGTTAATATTGAATGAAGAGCACGAGGTGAGCATGAAGGCCAAAAGTTACAAAGCAGAAAAATATATAGAAAATGATGACTAAATTTTTCTCAGCTAAATATATTGCTATAACAGGCAAATATACAATGCCCCAGGAAATAATTTCAAAATGCATATTTTTACATAGAAAACCCTGATTTTTGTGAAAATCATCTTTTTAAATATGGAGTTTTATATTAATATATGTGAAATATACTCAATTAAATAGATGTGAGGCATTGGTATTGGTTAACTCATTTTTATTATATATAAAGGGCTTATTTTGTACACAATACCTAATACTGATGATGACAGAAGTTATCATTTCTTGAAAACAAAGAATAGTTTCAAACATATTCATTGACAACCTAACAACGTAATAATTATTTTCTTCATACCAAGGTCCAAAATGTTAATGACTTTATAGATGATTATACAGGTATTGAGTGGTGGAGGCAGGATTTAAACCCTGGCTGAATTGCAGTGTCTTGGCTACTTTTCAAGGACCATATTCTTTACCTTACAGAAACGTTCTAATTAGAAGGAAATATCAATAATCCCTTGCAGTGTAGAACATACATTTTTCTTATTTGAAAAGGAGCTAATTTCCAAACTCTCCTTCTATCAATCATATCCAGTGTTTCTTAAATGGTTATGAAAGTAAAGAGTTTTTCATTTTCTGGTAACAGTTCTGCCTTCTGGCAGATAAAATAAACTAGTTAGATTTGAGTAAATTAGCCTGTGAGCAGAATCATTCTTAAAGAGTGGAGAGATACTGCACAAGAATTTTTATTTAGATGTGATTATTCAATAACATTAAAGGTAATTATCACAAAAAGAAATAAGTCCAAATCATTTAACTTTTTCCATATAAATTTTTTCTTCTAAATTGAAAACATTAAATGATTTGGACTTATTTCTTTTGTTCTATTCTTTCAATTGTAGCTGCCTTTCTTCCTCCTAATTTCTTCCCTGGAGTGAGTGGATAAAGGAAAATGGAATATAACAACGAATTTGTTTATAAATTAACTGCCTGTACATTCTTTGAACCAAAAGTGATTTGAGAGATAAAAAGTTTTTGACATGCAATTTCAATCCATACTAGATAAGTGGATTGACTATGGAGAAATGTCTTAGGAAAAATCAAGGTCAGTGAAAATGGGAAGCACATTAGAAATATCTGAAAGGAAAGATTCTCCATTATTTGTTCTGTGTAAATGTGACTTTATAAATGTATTTCCTAATTTTAGGATGCTTGCTTTTGCCTTTTAACACTTTTAAAGTGTTATCTCTGCTGTATAATATATGTGTCAATACTTAACTTAATTACAGACATTTAACTAAGTACCTACTACATGCCTGAGAATGTACTCCACTCTAACGATAGAGAAATGACTAAAGGACAGTGTCTGACCTGGGAGCATTTACTTAAATTCAAATAAACTTTATTAGCAATGATGACTTAGCAAAAGGTTTCTTGAATGTTTACTAAGTGCTTGAATATTTTAAGGGTAAGTGAAAAAATATTTAGTTGAATATTTTAGTGTTTGCACTTGAAAATTTATTTCTGTAATGAATTTCAGGAAAGCAGATGTATTCCTTAAAAATAAACTCCCTTGATTTTAACTGCTTGAATAGCTCTTATGAAACATCTATCTGTTATTACATTTGAGTTTAGTTACTCATCATTCGCATTCTCTTTACCTATGATTTTACTCATCTTCCTGAAATTTCTAGAATATGTTTCTTGCCTATATTTGAAAGGATTTGTTTGTGTGTGCACACATGTGTCTGTATGTATGCATGAAAGAAAGAGAGAGAGAGATTGATTAGGGGTTTGTATCTTTGATAATTCAGAAAGAGGAGGAAAGCTTATAAAGAACACCTGAATCATGATTAAGAGCAAGATAAGCCCCAGTAAGAATTCCTTCAGGATTGATAAACATCATTTAAGATACTATTTTCAGACAAAACTTCAATTAATGGCACAACCATTTCATAAAAACAGGTATAGCATTTCATATATTGTAAGTGGATTAAAAATCAACATTAAAATCCAAAATTCTTGAAACCCATTCAAATTAGGGCAAGGAGAAAAAGAACTAAAAAAAAAAAACAACACTCCAATCATGTAACATATTTAATATTTTTGTTGTTGTAATCTACTTAGAATTATAGTATTTTATGATATATTGCTGTCATTTGTTTATATTCCTGAATTACAAATCCAAATTTTATAAAATATTATAGTTTATCTCATAGGATTATGACAAAATGATATATAGCATGCAGTGTTAGAATCTATTTCAAGAATCAGAATTGTGGTGATCATTTTATAATGTATAGAAATATTGAATCACTATATTGTGCACCATGAACTAACATAGTATTGTTGGCCAATTTTACTTCAAAAACAAACAAACAAACTCATAGAATAAAAGGTGAGATTTGTGGTTACCAGAGATAGGGAGTAAAGGGAAAGGGAATTGGATGAAGGTGGTCTAAATGTACAAACTTCCAGTTATAAAATAAATAAATACGTAGGGATGTAATGTACAGCATGACTTTTATAATCAACACTGAAGTATGTTATATATGAAAATTGTTGAGAGTAAATCCTAAGAGTTCTCATCACAAGGAATTATTTTTCTTTATTTTGTATCTATATGAGATGATGGATGTTCACTAAATTTATTGTGGTAATCATTTCATAATGTATATAAATCAAATAACTTTGCTGTACACCTTAAACTTATATAACACTGTATGTCAATTATATCTCAATAAAACTGAAGGAAAACAGAGATTTAGAATCGATATTTTATCTTAAAACTAAAGAATGTTTTATAAAATAGCAAAACTCTAGATTTTTATATCCAAATTTTAAAATATTTTGTCATTTAATGTTTAAATGATTTAAAATGCTTTTAATGTTTCTCAATCCAAAAAGTATTCTCTAATTGCCTTTAAAAATATCATATAACAATAATTTTTAAGAACAATGAGATGGAACCATAGTTTCTTTAACTATTCTTGAAGAATGATTTTGTGTGTGTGTTTGCTATAATTATGGACCACACATGTAAACACAAAAATCTCTTTTAACTATCTCCAGTGTTGATTCAAATTATTTGATTATGTAGGGGAGCAAAATTTGCCACCCCCAAATGTGTCTCTTTTGCATGAGGATTAATTTACACTGATTATTTTTAAGAAAAAGAAGACTCAAGTAATCTTTCTTCTTACCTCCCCCTTAGCTGTCTAAAGAATTTAGATAAAGGGCTTGTTCCTGGAGTAGAGCTATCACCAGGGATATGTGCAAAGAATATGAGCTAGGTGTGGTGGGGAAAACCCTGCTGAGCCTAGCGATCAGAGTCCACTCTGTCCCATTGTCTCTGCCTGGCCCAGCAAAACTTTCTTTACCAAACATTTGCTTTTCTCTCTCCGTGTGAAGTGTTTTCCTCCCCTTTTTGAAGTCTCAAACCACTACCCTGGGGACTAGGAACAATAAAATGGAGTCACTTATATCAAAGGATCTAAAATGGAGCCAGGAGGCCATTAGGAAAGTGAAACTTACACATGGCTACACCTGGATGCAATACAAACTTTTGACCCAGGCATCCACAGGCCACCTGGAACTCATTCTCTTTACCCCCTAGAAACCAGAGTTTAGCAACCAATCTACTGCCAGTGAGTAACTGAATTCCTGTCAGCACCAATTGCAATTCTGTAAAACAACCTATGTAACTTTCTCTGGAATGCTTTTGCTGTCTTTATAAACTTGTCATTTTCTACTTCCCTCAGAGCACACTTGAGTTGTTACTTGATTCAGTACTTTCCAAACTGAAACACCTAAGACCCCAAATAAAGTATATTTTTATTTGCAGCCTTTTACTTTTTTTTTTTTTTAATGACATGGTGTCAGAAGTGGGATACAGAGTGTACTGTCCCCTCCTCTGGTACCACCACGAATTTGAGTAAGGTACCTACAAGAGTCCATCATACTCTCTTGTTCCTCTGTGGTCCTTGATAGAGGTGGTGAGTCCTTTTAAACCCAATCCTCAAACCTTGGGAGAAGTTTTAGTTTATTTCAGGGTCCTATGTTGCTGACTTCTGTTCTTGGGACTTTGTTTCTCATTTTCTTCTGGGGAGTAATTACTCTTGAAATAATAGGAAGTTCACAATCTATGGGTAAGATTGCAGTGGAGCCTCCTTCTGGAACTCCTGCTGTTTTATGTATAAGAACTATGGGCTCTTGTGCAAGTATGTGTCTCCTTGGACTACGATTATCCAGGATGATTTACAATTAAACTGTCTGACTTGGGGATCTTTTGAAATTCCTAAATTAAGTCTATCTGCACAGTCAATTAGAAAAAGGATGTAATGCAAAGCTACACAAATGGTAAGCTTATTTCAACTGGCATTTTGAGCCCTCAAAACTAGTTAGCAATTCCAAAATTGCTTCCCTCCAGGATACTAACTCTAAATTATTTAAGGCTAATTCTGAATTGTCTTAGAGTCTGACTAAACCTGAAAATATTACTAAATGTTCTAATATCACTCATCTCTACCTTCTATCCCTGCCATTGTCACACCTGCCATGCTCCTCTTAGCCCTTCTGTTGCCTGCCTGTTTCCCTCCCCATCTCTACTCTTCTCTCGCTAAACTTCCTTTTCATAACTACTATCCAGATGATTTCAAAGCCCCTCTAGACCCTCCTGCCCACATAGCCCCTTTTAAAGTCAAGCCAGCCAAAGGTCCTAATCAGAGACACCAACATTTTTCTTACATCTCTGAACTAAAGCTGAACTCCATGCAATTACTAAGGACTTACCAACTCACAAGGAAGACCCCATTGGTTTTCTAGAGAAATTTCTTCTTACAGTTCAGCCTTATGAGCCAGGATTTTCTGATCTTTACCAGCTTATTTACATGTTAGTCAGGGAAGGTCTCACTAAAGAATGGATGACATTAGTGGTTTGGAATGTCCAATGAAAGATTTTGCCAGTAAGGGACACACTGCCATGTGTGAAGTCTCTAAATTAGCAAAATGGCTTTATGATAAAATTCCTGAGGCTTTGCCTCAAATTATTGCTTAGAAAAAAATACAAATGTGTGTTCAAAAAATTGATGAATCCATCTTTGATTATTATGATAGATTTGAGAAAGCCTTTACACAATATTCTGGCATAGATAAAATTAATGATGAACCTCAACACTTTTTATTTCTGCCCTTGTTGAAGGTTTATAGGAAGAACTTGGACAACATATTAGAAAATTACAACTTATTTGGGCCACCATGCAACCTCACGATTTTGTGAATGATACTGAACAGCTCTCCTGAGCTATTCAAAAAGATACAAAAAAGAAAGTTGAACAAGCTTTAAATGATCAGATTCTGGGAACCCAAATAATGCACTTACAACTACAACAAGTTTCTGCTAAATCAAACCCATGCAGAACACGATAAATGACAAAACAAAGGGGTTTGCAATTACTGTAAAAAGCCTGGACACCGGCAAAAAGGACTGTTTTAGACTTAAACAACTACTGGAAAATCAACATCCTTAATATAAAGCCGTTCTCATAAGCTCCAATTTGACTGGTTTCAAGAATATGGTTACCAGTGGGGAAGGGTGGGAGGAAGGGATAATTAGGGAGTTTGGGATTGACATGTACACACTGCTATATTTAAAGCGGATAACCAACAAGGACCTACTGTATAGCCAGAGTATTGAACTCTGGTCAATGTTATGTGGCAGTTTGGATGGGAAGGGAGTTTGGGGGAGAATGGATACATGTATATGTATGGCTGAGTCCCTCTGCTGTGCACCAGAAACTATCACAACGTTGTTAATCGGCTATACTCCAATATAAAATAAAAAGTTAAAAAAAAAAAAAGAAAAAAGAATTGGGCCGCTTCAAGGACAAAAGGGGCATTTTTCCCATGCTCTTAACTATTTGAGAGAAATTGACTAAACTGTTGGGAATGAAGTTACTAATGCCCTAATAGATATAGGGGCCACCTTATCAGTTCTTAACCCCACAAGCCTCTCTGTTCCCTTTCCTCAAATTTTCAGAACTATACAAACGGTGGGAGTATCTAACCAATTTATGAGTGATTTTTAAAGTCTCTTCCAGCCCCTTTTAATTAGAACTTATTCAAGGGATTCATCCATTCCTCCTAATCCCTTCTGCTCCCAATCACCTATAAGGGAGAGATTTCCTAGAGGCTCATAAAGCCCATATTTCCTTCTCCCCAAAGGGGGAAATATTTTACATCTTGATAGATACCCTGATCCGCACAATTCTCCAGGGGATTCATCTATTGCCATTCCAATTTCCGTAGTCTCTAGGGCTGATTCTAACCCTCTTTTACATACCATTCTCAGTTAACTTTGGTCTAAGAATGCTTCTGATATCGGCTGCACTCACTCTCTACCATCCATGAAGATTCAGGTGGACAAATGAAGGCCTCTGCCAAATATCCCCCCAGTAGCCACTGAATGCAGAGGCTATACAAGGAGTTAAATCCTAATCGAAGAATATAGTAAAAAGACAACTCAGAGGCTTTTTAGGACTGGTGGGGTACTGTCGAAATTGGGTCCCAAATTTTCTTGTCCCGGTCCTGCCCTTATACTCTCTTCTTAAAGTTGATCAGACTGAACCTCTTGTTTGAACAAAAGAAACTCAATAGCCTTTACTCATTAATGATAGCCTTCATGACCCACCTGCCTTAGGTTAACTTAATTCTAAACTGCTTTTCTTTTCTCCTTTTGCCCATGAAAGAGTAGGAAATGCCCTCAGCGTACTTACTCAATGCCATGGGGACCACTATAGACCTATAGGATATTACAGCCAACAACTAGATTCAGTAGCCAAAGGTCTTCCTCCTTGCATGAGAGTTACTGCAGCCACTGCCAACTGATGAGAGTATGCAGACTAAATTGTAATGGAGTCTCCACTGATCATTTTTGTGCCTCATTCCATGGAAGCCATGCTTAATTCTCTTCATACTCAGCACCTTTCTACCAGCAGACAAATCTATGAAATTCTTCTACTGTCTTCCTCTAACATCATTATCTGACACTGCAACACCCTGAATTCTGCTATCCTCCTTCTCTAACCAACTGATAAAGCCCTTTATGACTGTTTGACACTGACTAACCAACTCCTAATCCCTCAAACTGATTTGTAGGACATGCCTCTTGAAGAAACTGAGCTGAGCTTGTTGACTGATGGATGTTATTTGAAAGATAAGTCCAGCTACTACCGAACCGGCTATGCTATAGTATCTTTAACAGAAAACACTGAGGCTAACACCATGCCAGAAGCTACTGCTCAACAGCCAGACCTCTTTGCATTAACAAGGGCCTGCTTTTTAGTAAAAGATAAAACCTCCAATATATATATACTGACAGTAGGCATGCTTTTGGTGTTGGTCATGATTTTGTCATGCTTAGGAAACAGAGAGCGTTTTTTTACCTCCTCAAGATATAAAATCAAAAATAGTTCTTTTGTGCTAGGACTCTTAGATGGCATGCAACAGCCTAAATCCTTGGTAGTAATGAAAACTCAAGGATACTCAACAACAGACCTGTGCAGAGAAGAAAGCAAAGGAAATCATTTGGATGACTGCTGCGAAGAAGCAGCTCTTTAAAGTCTAAAATTTTACTAGAAGGGCCTTATCTACTCATTAATTCAGAACCTGAGTTAATTACTAAAATATTACAAGCACAACAACTCTCCATTTGGAGAAATCAAAGAAAGAAATGGATCAAAAAGTTTGTGTGCATGACTTTAAGAGAAAGCTTTGGTTAGGAACAAATGGTAGGCCTGTCCTCCCTGATTGTTTAAAAAAATGCATCCTGGAATATATACATAATGTGACTCACTGGAATGCTGATAAAATGGTTCAATGTGGAAAACAATGTTATTGGAAACCGTCTCCTAAAATGGCTCACAAAGTACATCAAAGTTGTCATTTTGTCCTAAACATAACACAAGAAAAGCCATCCATAGTTCCATGGGTCACTTTCCTATATCCTTGGGATCTTTTGAGGTATGGCGAATGGATCTCATCTAATTGCCATTATTTCAGGGTTATAAATATGTATTGGTAATGATCTGTATGTGCTTTCATTGGGTGGAAGCTCTTCCTTGCCATAGCAACAGATATTCCATTTTACTAGACAAATGGTCCAATCTGTTTGTAAAATTTGGCCAATTGTACAACATTTCCATTGTGCCTACCTTCCCTAGTCATCAGGATTGGTGGAACACACGAATGGAATTATAAAAATTGAGTTAGTTAAATTTGTTGAGTCATGTAAGCCGCCTTGATGTAAAGCATTGCCCTTAGTCTTACTTAACCTGAGATCTACTCCCTCTGGAAAAAGCAAGTTACCACCATTTGAAATCATTAGTGGCAGACCCATAAGACTAGATGAAAGCATGCATGTATGAACCTGCTGTGTCAAAAGGAAACATCTTAACCTACTGTGAGGTACTACCAATACCTAAAGCTAACTCACAGCTCTTAGAGCAATCTTTCCACAGTGAGCTGATGGGAGACAAAGACATATATAGCATCTTGATCTCCAGCCTAGAGACTATATCTATTGGAAATGACATTTTCACAAAGATCTCCTCCAAGCTCATTGGAAGGGATCTTACCAGGTATTGGTAACTAACCCTTGCATTCCTAAAATTAAGGTAACTGACTCATGGATTCATGTTTCTCATTTAAAGAAGGCACCATCTCTTGCCTGGACTTCACAACTGTCTAGAGACCTGAAACTAAAATTAACCAGTCAAAAACCAGAATAATGAAGCAAACAAAATCTGTTGTGGATAGCTTCCTAAGATTGGGACCAGGCCTATATCATCCTCCTTTTTATTTGCCCTTTCCACATATTAAATCTTTTTACATTTTATTTAGTTAGTTAGTTAGTTATTTAGTTATTTAGTTATTTATTTATTTATGGCTGCGTTGGGTCTTTGTTGCTGAGTGTGGGCCTTTGTTGCTGAGTGTGGGCTTTCTCTAGTTGCGGCGAGTGGAGGCTACTCTTTGTTGTGGTACACGGGTTTCTCATTGCGGTGGCTTCTCTTGTTGTAGAGCACGGGCTCTAGGAGCGTGGCTCAGTAGTTGTGGTGTAAGGGCTTAGTTGCTCTGCGGCATGTGGGATCTTCCCGGACCAGGGCTCTAACCTGTGCCCCCTGCATTGGCAGGCAGATTCTTAACCAGTGTGCCACCAGGGAAGCCCAAGCATCACATTTAAAATAAAAATTAGGCTTTTTCTATTTTTCCAAGCCATGAAAAACCGGAAAAGCAGTGAAAAGCATATCTATCAAAGTAAGATAAGTTTGTGACCAAGACAGTCTAGACATTATCTGTTCAAGATACGAAAGAATGGATTATTGGCCTATGGATATATGTCAGTCCTATTGTGAAGAAGGAGGAGGAGAAAGAGGAGGAGAAGAAAACAACATAAGTAACCTATTCAAGCTCAAGTGCTCTAACCACAAACTCATCAGTCTGACACTAGAAATTATCATATGAACCCAACCATCACCCTCCTGCTGCCTTCTGCTATTCCTGATAAAGTTAAATGTCAAGGTCAGTTTCTTATTTTGGCTGCTATTGTTGTTTCTTCTCTTGCCAGTTAAGATTTATGTCATAGGCTAATCGTCACCAAAGGGCCCATGAATCCTATTGTTATCCTTTAACTTGCATCCCTTTCAAACTGGTTTATAAATGGTGTAAAGATAGGCTAGTGGTTCTCTCAGCCCTTTCCAGGGCTTACAGCTAAACTCTTTTTCTCATTCCCTCCTGGCATTCTTGAAGGGCTTTGTGACTACTTCTAGCCAATGGAACGTGAGTAGCAATTGTGTATCACTTTTATCCTGGGGCGGTTTAAGACAGGATGTGCCTTCATCACTCTCTGTCTCTGTCTCCGAATCTGTCTCTGACTCTCTTTCTCTCTCCCACTGGACAGTGCAGGGCTGACATCAAATCCTCTGATGAACATACAAGAGCCACAGACGGTGTGGGTGGAGCTTAACCTGCATTCCTGAATGCCTCCAGGAAGGCTAATCCTCCCTGCCAACATCACTGGACTATGCTGAGATAGAATAACTGTCTAAACCACTGAGTTTTGAAGATTTATCTGCTAAACAATTAGAAATGTTACCCTACAGAATAAAAGCAATTTTCAAAATCATTTTTCTGATACCTTGTTGAATTTTTCTTGTACTTAATTGAAAATATTTAGCAGCATAAGATATGAATCAACTATTGCTTTCTGTTTTTCATTGACCAAGTTAATTATTTTCCTTGATTAGCCTTGCTTATAAGGATTGCATAAAGAAAATGAAAATAATAAGCATTTATTTTCTGTAAACTTTTCAGAGATCAAATCATTTTTCAAAGTTACTTTTCTTATTTTCCCATATGATTACAACAGAACTGTGAATTTACACCTTTTGAGCCAATAAATTCTGTACAAATTCTTCACTTTTAATTTAATGGAAGTAGGTAAAATACTGAGTCAAAAGTACTTGGAAGATAAATACAGTTTATGCTTTATATAAATTTTAAGACAGATGTGGCCTATCTTGCTTCATGTTGCTATTTTAATTTTGTGATTAAAATGGTGACTTGAAAGTTCTTTAGTTTAGAAGGACAGTATTTCTGCTAGGTAAAAATTAGCCTGTCTTATTTTTTGGAAACAAATTAACTTTTCAGTCTAAGAGGTGCTGGTAAGTTAATTTGCAAAATGTTTGTACTGCCCCAGAAAAATATCAATTTATATTAAAAACCAACAGAAATGTTATCTTTTCTCTGCTACCATAATAAAAACGATTTCAAATAATTCCTTTTAAAATAAGCTTATTTTGGTATTCCATTTTTTAAATTTTGGGTTTCTCTCCATTTCTTGTTTTGATAAATAAACATACTTTGAAAATTAAAAAAGAACCTCATATGATGGATAATACTGGACTTGTGAGAAGCATTAGTAACATGAGGTTTTTCTGTTATATGATTTTATTTGCTTAAAAATATTAAAAATACAATAGAATCAGTTTCAGAATTCTGTTAATATTGATACAATTTTCCTACAAAGTACAGGACGGGTGAAAATATAGTTGCCATATTAATAGGTCTAAGGAAAAAATATATATGGCACATCTGCTATGACCTAAGCCGTATTATCTCAGTGTCCCAGTAACAGAGTACTGGGAAAGAAAGGAGAATCAGAGAACTTTGTTTGTATCTTGGGGTTATTATCCAATTCTTTCCTATATAAATCCAATTTAGGATAAATTGTTAACTTGAAAATATGAGCAACTAACATTCCATGTAGACAACTGTGAATTTCCATGGCTAGTGTTTCTCCCTCTTCCCACCAGTTATGATGGTCAATTTTATGTTTCAACATGACTGGCCCATGGGGTGCCCAGATATTGCATCAGATATTTTTCTGGGTATGTCCCGGAAAGTGTTTTTGTATGAGATTAACTTTAGAATGGGGAGAGTGAGTAAAACAGACTGTTTTCCCCAATGTGGGTGACTCTCTTCCAATAAATTGAAACTTAAAAAGAAAAAAAATAAAACTGACCCTCTCCCAAGCAGAAGGGAACATCTCTTGCCTGACTGCTCAGCTGGGGCATTGCTTTGCTTTTTTTTTTTTTTTAATTAAGACTGTATTATCATTATTTTTTTTAACAGCAGTTTTAGGCTCAGAGAAAAATTGAGAAGAACACAGAGAGATTTCCTATAAGCTCCTCTCCCCACATATGCTTAGTCTCCCATGTCATCAATATCTTCCAACAGAATGGTACATTTTTTACCATTGATGAACTTACATCGACACATCACAGTCATTCAAAGGGCATAGTTTATGTTACAGTTCACGCTTGGTATTATACATTCAATGGGTTTGGACAAATGTATAATGACATGTATCCATTATTATGGTATCATACAGAGTATTTTCACTGTCCTAAAGATCTTATCCACCTAATCATCCCTATTACCCCCCAACTCCTGCCACTGCTGGCAACCCCTGATCTTTTTACAGTCTCCATAGTTTTGCCTTTTCCAGAAGGTCATATAGTTGGAAACATGCAATGTGTAGCATTTTGGTTTGACTTCTTTCACTTGGAAATATGAATTTAAGATTTCTCCATGTCTTTGCATGGTTTGATAGTTCTACTTCAATAGTATGTTAGTTATTATGGGTCTTTTGCCTCTCTGGATAAACTTTAGAATCACTTTGTTGTTATCCACAAAATGACTTGCTGGGATTTTGAGTAACACTGCACTGAATTTATTGACCAAGTTGAGAAGAACTGACATCTTGACAATGTTGAATATTCCTGTCCATGAACATGGAATATATCTCCATTTATTATTAGATTTTGTTCATCAGAGTTTTGTAGTTTTCTTCATGTAGATCTTGTACATATTTTTTAGATTTATACCTAGACATTTCATTTTATGGAGTGCCGATGTAAAAGATATTGTGTTTTTAATTTCAAATTCCACTTGGTCATTGTTGGTATATGGAAAAACAACTGACTTTTGCATGTTAACTCTGTATACTGCTACCTTGCAATAATTTCATATAAGTTCCAGAAGCTTTTTGTCAATTATTTTGTATTTACTACATAGATGGAAATGTCATCTAGGAACAAAGAGAGTTCTATATTTTCCTTCTCAATCTATATACCTTTCTATATATTTTTCTTTTCTTTTTTATTACACTAATTAGAACTTTCAGAAGATATTGAAAAGGAGTGGTGAGAGGGGACACACCTGCCTTGTGCCTGATTTTAGTGGGAAAAATGAGTTTCTCGTCAAGTGCAGTGTTAGCCGTAGGGCTTCTGTACATATTCCTTATCAAGGTGAGATAGTTCCCCTCTATTCCTAGTTTATTGGGAGCTTTCATCATGAATGGGTGTTGGGATTTCTTAAATATATTTTTTGCATCTATTTATATGACCATGTGATTTTTCTTTTTTATCCTTTTGATATGATGAATAACATTAATTTTCAAATATTGAAGAAGCCTGGGAAAATCCCACATAGTCGTGATATATTATATTGTTTTTATACATTGATAGATGTGAATTGTTAATATTTTGTTGAGAATTTTTTGCATATGTTAATAAGAGAGACTGATCTACAGTTTTCTTTCCTGGTAATGTCTTTGTCTGGTTTTGGTATTGGAGTAATGCTTGCCACCTAGAATGAGTTAAGAAGTATTCTTTCTGTTTCTATTTTCTGAAAGGGATTGTAGATAATTGGCATAATTTATTTCTTAACTGTTTGGTAGAATTCACCAGTGAACCCATCTGGGCCTGGTACTTTCTGTTTTGGAAGGTTAGTATTGATTCCATTTTTAAAAACAGATATAGGTCCACTGAGATTGTCTATTTCTTCTTGTGTGAATTTTGACAGATTGTATCTTTCAATGAATTGGTTCATTTCATCCAGGTTATGAAATTTGGTAAGAAATACATTCAAATTTTGTCAGATGATTTTTTTTCCCTTTCCCTTTTGAAGGATAATTATGCAGCATAAAGAATTCTAGGTTGGTGGGTTTTTTGTTTTGTTTTGTTTTTCTCTCTCAAAACCTTAAAATATTTCACTTCTCTTTTTTTTTTTGCATGGTTTCTGAAGAGAAAGCAAATCTAATTCTTAACTTTGTTCCTCTACAGATAAGATATTTTTCTCCTCCAGGATTTTTAATTTCTTTACCTTTGATTTTCTGTAGTATGAAAATATTGTGCCTAGGTGTAGTTTTTGGCATTTATCTTGGTTGATGTTCTCTGAGTTTCTTGAATCTATGGTTTGATGTCTGACACTAATTTGGAAAAATTCACAGTCATTATTGTCTCAAATATTTCTTCTGTTTTGTTCTTTCTTTTCCTTCTGGTATTTCCATTATGCATATGTTACATCTTTTTTAGTTGTCCCAAGTCCCTGAACATTCTGTTCTGTTGTTGTTGTTTTTTTCAGCCTTTGCTCTCTTTGCCCTTTTGGTTTTTGAAGATTTTATTATATCCTCTATTTCAGAGATTCTTTCCTTAGCCATGTACAATCTACTAATAAGCCTATCAAAGACATTCTCCATTTCTGTTACAGAGTTTTTAATCTCTAGCATTTCTTTTTTGGTTCTTTATTAGGATTTCCATGTCTCTGTTTACATTGCCCATCTGTTGTTGCATGTTTTCTGTTTTATCCATAAGATCCTTTAGAATATTAATAATACTTGTTTTAAATTCTTGATATGATAATCCCAACATCCCAGCTTTGTATGGTTCTGACACTTGTTCCGACTCTTCAAATTGTGTTTTTTGCCTTTTGGAATACCTTGCAATTTTTTTCTTGATAGCAGGACATGATGTACCCAGTAAAAAGATCTGCTGTAGATAGGCCTTTAGTAATGTGGTGCTGAGTGTGAAGAGAGGAGAGAATGTTCTATAGTGCTACAATAAGGTCTTTTAGTTACAATTTGCCTCCATACTGTGAATTTCACAAGTGTTTCTCGGTATTTTTCACCCCCCTTAGGTGGATAGGATGCCTAGAGCCAGCAGAAGTTGGATATTTTCCTTCCCCAGGTAAATTAGGCTCTGATAATACCCCAGCAGATTTGACTCTGGTTAATTTGTTACCCCTGAGGGCAGGTCTTGTTAGGAAGTGCAGATTGTTCTGGCATATTTCAAAACTGTTCATTTCCTTCTCCTTCTGCTGGATGTACAAGGAAATCTTTCTTCAATAATTAGTGTAAATAGTTTCTCTCTCCTTCTCTCTCTGTATATAAATAGAAAGAGATTATATATATATCCCATTGCTTCTGTTTCTCTGGAAAACCCTGATGAATACACCAGTCTTCTTTATTTTTCTTCTCTGTTAGCTAATTAAAGATAAATGAAGTAGCTTCTTTTAAGTTCTAATTTAAAAAATCATGTAATACCTAGAGGAGGTGTGAGAGGATACCTTTCTTCAATAATAAGTGTAAATAGAGTTTCTCTCTCCTTCTCTCTTTTTTTTTTCCTAAAGAAATGTGTCCCACTTTTATTACATACCAGGTGGCAAAACAATGAGTGGAAAATATACAAGAACAGCTGGGGTGTGCACACAATAATAATAGTACCTCCTCTTGCATTGTAATCTATTGTTTTCAAAGCATTTTCTCATAGATTTGAGTCACACAAAATAACTAGAGGATGGGAAGAGTAGATATTTTCATCCTTTGCAGATGAGAAAATCGAGGCATTACTGAGAAAAGTAAGTGGTAGAACTAAATTTTCAAACTGGGTCTTCTGACAATAAATTAAGTGTTCTTACAGTTGAATGACTCTGCTTGTGGACAGAACTGTATTAATTATATCTTTCAAGAGGGAGTTGACAGTCAGAAGAAAAAGGACAAACAAGACCTAGTGGATTTCTGCTCCAGAAGGCAAGAGGGATGATTTAAACTTAGAGAAACTAATAGCTACGTTAAAATATATATATATATACACACATGGCAGGGTGAGTTGTAGGTCATTGCAAAGAAGTATTTAGTACAGGGAGTTTCAGCAAGAATATTAATGAAAAAGTAATATTAACATCAGTGGTAGCAAAAGCCTGCATTTACTGAACACATGTTAAATCTGAAGAATCTTCCAGGATTTTTGCTAGTTCTAAAAATGTTTTGGCAAGAAAAATGTTATTACCTCATTTCAACATATTTGATGTAACAGACTGAGAGATTAAATAACCTCTTCAAAATATATGACATCAACAATACGTTATACCAAAAACCAGGAATATTTCTAAAATGAAAGGAAAACAAACCAGCAAACCTTTCTGAGAAGTTTGAAATTATTAAATAACTTTGCAAAGTACTTAATTTCTTTCCTCATTCATTATAAATATAGTACTTAGAGCTTACAAATAGAAAAGCAGGAATTAACTATATTAAGTGCTACTGTCACAAGTTGTCTTAGATTTTGTTCTCCAGAAATCGACCTGAGACAACGACTCATGTAAAAGTTTACTTATATGGAAGAGTTGCCAGGGGCTTAAAACTGGCCAGGGAGATGGAAAGTGGGATTAGGAAGGGAGAAAACCAAGGAAGTCAAGCAAGGTCCCATCAAGACTTAGTCTGGCTCAATCTGATACAAGCAATTTGGAGAAAATGTTAATCATATCTTAACATTCTTCAATTGGGGAATATTTATTACCCTGTGTACCTCATTCATTGGTTAAAGGCAAGGGTGGACAGGCAGAGGGGTCTCTGGTTTTCCTAGACTGAAGACCAAGAGGCTTGTAGCAGCCTGATGACAGCGCTTTAAAAAAAACAGAGGCAGGTGTTGGCTGTTGGGTGGGAAAGTCACCAGAAGCCCGCTGCTGACATACACAAACAGGGAAATTAACTATAAGGATGTAGGCAGAGCACTGACACAGCTGTTGCTCCAGCCAAGTGATTATTCAATAATTCCTTTATATGAAGCACGTGAGCTTATTCATGTCACTTCTCAGCCTCTTCACTTATGCTGCACCTCTCCTTCTCCGCTCATGGATCACTGATCACTGAGGTCAGTTATCCAAGATGAAGGAGGGAATCTCTTCTGGTACATTTTAAATTCCACAAGGGTGCAAATCTCCTAAGGTAAGTGTAGGAGTTCTAGAGAGTTTCTCCAGCCTTTGTGGCTCAAACTATATGAAATCAACAATATTCAAGTGTGCTAGGCTGTTACATTGGTGACCCCCAAATGAATACCTTGGGTTATCCCTTCCCACATCGTCTCTGGGCTTGGTGAGGTAATTTGCTTTAGTCAATGGGCATCAGCATGTAAATGCACAGACACTTGATAAGCATTTGCATATTTGGGGTTTGTCCTCTTAAAAGAATCCCTCTTGGTATCCAGCTGCCAGGTTATAACAAATCACAGGACATTTTACTGGAGAGAAAGGGGCATACTGAGAGGCTTTGGAGGTTAAGACACTGTGTAGAGTAAGAGATCTCAAAGAGGAGAAGCCACGTGTCTCAGCTGATTTCTCAACTGAATGCAACCATACACAAAACCTCAGCTAATAAGATAAGGAGTAGAATTGCCCAGATAATCATAAGAAATAACAAATCATTCTTACTGCCAGCTGCTAAATGTTGGTGTGTTTTGTTACACAGAAATATCTAATTAACACAGTTTTTGCTGTGTTAATAAATGGTAACTTTGTATGATTCAAACTAAAAACACCAATAATAATAATAATCATACCAATTCCCATAGGCAGTACTACCAGTTATCTAGGCCTACTTTGGCTAATGAACCCTGTTAATGTCCTTCTGAGTTAATCCTTCAGTTAATTTATGCTGTGAGATAGGCTTTACTGCCTAATCACAGAGCTGAAGGAATTGAGCCTCAGCGAGGTCAAGTGGCCTGTCTAAGGCCATGTAGTAATTTGCAGAGTCATAATCTGAATCCACATTTGCCTGGATTCAGGATCTCCCTTTTCCACTCTGCTGCACATTGCACTTTTACATAAGGGTCCTTAAACATGACAGCATAAATTGCCATCAGGACTGTCAGTTTGCAAGAGCAAAGGTAATGGGCACGGGTTGTCTGCTCTGCAAATCTGTCATTGAAAATCGTTTACATCTAGGAAGGAAAAGAATAAACTAGTGAAAACAACCCTCGATTCCTTCCATACAAAAATGTTCTCCTCTTGAAGTTTAATAGTGAAACCAAGAAAACATCGCATCTTTTGGTAATCTGAATAATTTGCATACTTATATTACTTCAACTTCAATTTTAATGATAAGGGAATACAAATTTATAAACTTTCTTTATTAGAATGACAGTGTATCGTGTTGCAGAGTTTAGGCTACAGAGCGAGTGCCTGAAGTAAATCCTGGTTATTTCTCTTACTATCTCTGTGACCCTGAGCAAGTTATTTAACCCCTCTGAGTCCTCAGGTTCTTCATCTGTTAAAACGATGATAGTGATACTATCTACCCCATTAATTGCATTAGTTGTGGGATTAAAACAATCACTATATAAGCAGTGCTAAGAATGGTGCCTAGCCATAGGGCATACTCTGTGTTAGCTGTTATTACTGTTACTATTATTATTATTGTCATTATTATTATTAATTTCCTTTTAGAAGTCAAACTAACCTTACATTCATAGATACAAAACCACTCTTAAAAATTTTGTCAGTGGAAGCAATCTAAGTGTCCATCATCGGATGAATGGATAAAGAAGATGTGGCACATATACACAATGGAATATTACTCAGCCATAAAAAGAAACGAAATGGAGTTATTTGTAGTGAGGTGGATGGGGTTAGAGTCTGTCATATAGAGTGAAGTAAGTCAGAAAGAGAAAAACAAATACAGTATGCTAACACATATATATGAAATCTAAGGAGAAAAAAAAAAAGGTCATGAAGAACCTAGTGGCAAGACGGGAATAAAGATGCAGACCTACTAGAGAATGGACTTAAGGATATGGGGAGGGGGAAGGGTAAGATGTGACAAAGAGAGAGAGTGGTATGGACATATATTCAGTGCCAAACGTAAAATAGATAGCTAGTGGGAAGCAACCACATAGCACAGGGAGATCAGCTCTGTGCTTTGTGACCACCTAAAGGTGTGGGATAGGGAGGGCAGGAGGGAGGGAGATGCAAGAGGGAAGAGATATGGGAACATATGTATATGTATAACTGATTCACTTTGTTATAAAGCAGAAACTAACACACCATTGTAAAGCAATTATACTCCAATAAAGATGTTAAAAAAAAAAAAAAAGGTGAGGAGGTTGAAGTTAGTAAGGCTTAGTCTAGTATCAGGAAAAAGATTCCAGTTGGAGAAACATGGGAGATAAGATTGGATGAAACCCGAAAAGGCTTTAATGCTGCCTGAAAAGTCACTGAGATTATATTCTGGAAGCACCAAAAAAAAAAAAAAAAAAAAAAAAAAAAAAAAATTTTGTCAGAGGTTTAAATTTTCCAAACAACTATTTTGTACAATAAGTGTAACAGATTTGATGGAATAAAGGGATTTTTCATTTAAAAAGAGTAACTTTAATGTTCATTTAATTTTATTAATATAAATCAATGATGTATATTTTATGCATCTTTTATATTCTGAGTTCATCCTAGTCCTGGGCATAATGGGCAAAAAAATATATATATATATATATTTTATATATATTTGGCCGTCCCACATGGTATGCAGAATTTTAGTTCCCCAATGTCGAGGGATCAAACCCATGCCCCCTGCAGTGGAAGAGCAGAGTCTTAACCACTGGACCACCAGAGAAGTCCCTTGGGCAAAAATATTTTTAAATAGAGAAGAAATAACATGACAAAAACAAAAAAGTGAAAACAATAACAATAGAAACAAAAAGAAAAGACTATAGTTTTGATTTTGACATTGCACTGTCTTCCATAATAAGGAGTCTTTCCTTATCTGTGTTTTCACAGCCCCTTTGCTTTCCTTTAATATAGTATTTAGTGCATTTTACAGATATTCATTTACATGTGGTTTTCTCCTTAACTTGACTCGTTGTTCTTTGAATCCAGAGACTGCTTACTCAATATCATTACTTTTGTGCTGAGATGCGTGCTTGGCACTAAGTGTCAGTTCAGAAACTACTTGCTGGATGAATGAGCAAATAAACTATAAGCTGGATGATTCATTCCTCATTAAGCCTATGGTTCCTTTGGTTAATATTGATTTTATCTAATAAAACTTTCTCAAAATTTATGATATCAATGATTATTATAGGAGGTAATAAAAAACTGACTTACATGAAAGTACGTACATTAAATTCTAAGTATTTTCTTTCTTTGAATGACATCTGGAAACAGTTTTTCTTAATTCCTTGGGAGCAAATGATGACAGACATCCAGGGCACTGTAATTATGAAATGTTCTCGAAGTTATTGACTCTCTAACACAGTTTTAACTTGAGGGAACACTCACCTGGCAATACAAGTCTTCAAAAACCATATGGACAGGGCTTTCCTGGTGGTGCAGTGGTTGAGAATCTGCCTGCCAATGCAGGGGACACGGGTTCGAGCCCTGGTCTGGGAAGATCCCACGTGCCGCAGAGCAACTAAGCCCATGAGCCACAACTACTGAGCCTGCGCGTCTGGAGCCTGTGCTCCGCAACAAGAGAGGCCGCGATGGTGAGAGGCCCACGCACCGCGATGAAGAGTGGCCCCCACTTGCCACAACTAGAGAAAGCCCTCGCACAGAAACGAAGACCCAACACAGCCAAAAATAAATAAATTAATTAATTAAAAAAAAAAAAAAACCATATGGACATTTTCCCAATTATATGTGAAAATTTTAATGAAGACATTTTAATGGATAGGCACTGAGACACAAGGTAAAACAAAGAAAGTAACTGTCATGATTTGATTAATTTATTATCAGTAGTACTATTCTTTTTTTTTTTAATTGCGGTTTGGTTGATGTATAATGTTGTGTTAGTTTCAGGTGTATAGCAAAGTGAATCAGTTATACATATAATGTATCGATTCTTTTTTAGATTCTTTTTCCCATATAGGCCATTACAGAGTACTGAGTAGAGTTCCCTGTGCTCTACAGTAGGTTCTTATTAGTTATCCATTTTATATATAGTACTGTGTATGTGTCAGTCCCAATCCCCCAATTTTTCCCTCCCTCCCCTTACCCCCACTGGTAACCATATGTTTATTTTCCACTATTTCTGTTTTGTAGATAAGTTCATTTGTAGCCTTTTTTCAGATTCCACATATTCTTGATCTAAGAAACCTCCCTGATGTGATTGGTGAAGTCAAATACAGGCCTTATTCACTGTGTATTCCTCATATAATTTAGCTCTGTACATCTTCTCTCCTGCTTTCTTTTTTATTTCTTTTCAATGATCAAAAAATAAAATCTCCTCTCTAATATAAGTTTAAGGCAGCTAAGACTGTCCGTCTGCCTCTGCGTATCAGAGATAATATGTTTATGTGATAATGAAAATGAGCATCAGTTTATGTGTTTCGCTTTCTGTAATTCTCTGAGCAACTCACACCTCAGAGTGATTTTGCGAGGATTGAGTTGAGGTTAAATGTAGAGAAAACATCTTGAGGACTTTTTTGCCCTAGTAATTTGTTGGTCTAATGAAGATATATTAAATTGTCTCTTTCCCATTGTTGAAGGCAATCAGAAAAATAACTTCTCTTTAGAAATCTCAATATCAGAAAATCAATGAAATTTAAATTAGAAAAAGGAATCTACTGCGGGTTCTAGTGGAGGAGACATGGCCTCAGGTCAGGAGCTGGTCCCCTGAACTAGCTGTGTGACCTTGTACACCTTAATTAGGCTTTGGGCTCTCAGTTGCCTTATAAGACACCTCCATTGCCTGAGAGCAAAGAACTACATCTTACAACTGCAAGTTCACCTCCAGATTCAAATTCTAGTCATTTGAATTATACCAATGGGGTTAGTTAAAATAAGAATTATTCATAATTTACTCCATCACTGGTATACTTGTTATACTTCTCTCTCAGCTTGATTTCTCAAGAGATACTCAACAGTTCTCAATAAATGTGAATTCTACACACCAATTTCTCAGTCTCAGAACCTTGGAGTTATTCTTGATTCCCCTCTTCATCCCCCACCCCATATCCAATTCAATAGGAAATTCTGTCAACTCTGTCTTTAAAATATATATTGAATCAGATCATCTCTTATCACCTTCACTGCCAACATCCTCATCCACACCACTTTATTTGGCATCTAGTCTTATAGTAGCATCTTAAATGATCAGTTTACACCCACTCTTGCCCCCTCCCAGTATATTATCAACATAGCAATCACAGTGATTCCTTGGAAAACAAATTATATTATGCCACTCCTCTGCTCAATGCACATCAATGCACTCCATTGCCTTCCCCTGTTCCTCAGAATAAAAGCCAAGGTCCATGCTCTGACTTCTAAATCCTGTGTGCCTTGGCATCCTCTAGCTCTGTGACCTTATCCCATAGCACTCTCACTTGTGCTCACTTCACTTCAGCCACACCAGGCTCCCTACTGGTCCTCAAACAGCCACAGTCTTATCTGAGGACCTCCACTCTTGCAGTCCCTTCTGTTGGTATCTTCAAAGCTCATTTTTCACCTTCTTAAGGTCTCTGCTCAAATATACTTAATCTGAGAAGATGCCTCTTACTACTTCATGTAAAATGTCCACCATTCTTTTATACTGCACACTGCTTTATTTTTTTATTGCATGCACCACCTTATGTATTACACAAACACACACACACACACACATTTTTTTGTTTTCTGTCACAAACTCCCCCCTCTACTAGATTCTAAATCCCTGCTAGCAATAAATTTATCTGTTTTGGTCTATATTATACTCAATGATTAAAACAGTGCTTGATATTCAGTTAGTGGTGATAAATATGTTGCTGAAGAAAGAAATGAATAAAATGACAAGGAGAGAAGAAAAGGAAAATGGGAAGAGAAACAAAAATGGAAATAGAAAGAGAACAGAAAGGAGTTAAGTAAGACACAGCTATTGAAAACTTGTTTTAACAGATAGTGTTGGGAAATTCACATGCAAAAAAATAAAGTCGGCCCCTTACCTTATACCATATATAAAAATTAAATAAAAACAGGTCAAATACATAAACATAAGAGTTAAAGCTATAAAAATCTTAAAAGAAAACATAGGGTAAAAAGTTTCTGGTGTTTCATTTGGCAATGATTTCTTGGTTATAACACTAAAAACATAAGTAACACAAAAGAAAAGTTAGATTTCATAAAAGTTAAAATATTTTTGTGCATCAAAATTAAAAATATACACTATCAACAGAGTGAAAATGTAACTCACAGAATGGGAAAAATATTAGCAAATCATATACTTAATAAGGGATTTATAACTAGGATATATGAAGAACTCTTTTAACTCAATAATAACAACCACAAAGAAAACCACACAAATCAATTAAAAAATGAAGAAAGAACTTGAATGGATAATTCTCTCAAGAAGATATAAAAATGGCAAAAAAGCACATGAAATCATGTTCAATATCACTAAGCATTAGGGAAATGCAAATGGAAACCACAAAGCGATACCACATCATGTCCATGAGAATGGCTATATCAAAAAGGAAAACAAAATAAAACAAAACCCAGAAAATCACAAGGTTGGTAAGGATGTGGACAAACTGGAATGCTTGTTCAGTGCTGGTGGGAGTAAAAATGGCACAGCCACTATGGAAAACTATATGGCAATTCACAAAAAATTACCATATGATCCAGCACTTCCTCTTCTAGGTATCTAGGTATATATCCCAAAAAGGGAAACCAGAAATTCAAAAAGATATTTGTACACCCATGTAGCATCATTATTGACAACATCCATAATGTAGAAGCAACCCAAGTGTCTATCAATGGAAAGATGGATTAAAAAATGTGTTGAATACATAAAAGAGTATTTGATTCAGATTTTAAAAGGAAGGAAATTCTAACACATGCTACAAAATGGAGAAACCTTAAAACATTAGATAAGACAAACGGTGCTGAGGCACGATTTTCCCAAGATTACACATATAAGCTATGAAAGGCTGATTCCAACCTAGATGTACCTTGGCTACAAATTCCATGATCACTGATGCTTTCTTTGTCTGAAAAAAGCAAGGAAGTAAAGAAAGAAAAGAAAGTTCCTTTTTGTTGCTATCTAATGCATGCCAGGTCCTTTGTGGTTTTACAGTTACACAAGAAATATTATCTTTTTCTTTAATTTTGAGCTGTTCTAAAATGCTATGTAATTTTTTACAATAAATTTGTTAAAATCAAGAGTCTGAGAAGCGGAAACTTGAGGGTATTGTACTTTTCATATTAACACCAAAATAGTAACCATTAGCATAGTTTTATGAACAGTTTGTTTATAATAAAACACATACGACCTCAGATGTCAGAAATTTTTCTTAAAAATGAAAAAAATATGTTTAATGAAAATAACCAATATTCCAAAGCTTACTAAAAATACAGATATATACTAGAGTTAGAATATAGAATTTTTATGTCCAAAAAATTGCCAACTGGATAGAGAAAGCAGATATACCAAGGATTAATGCTCTGTGAACCACTAAAATAAAAATGCATTCATTGTTGAGAAATGTCACATATTGAAGTAACTAACAAATACTTATAATATTTAATTTTGTGTATTGTACTTTGTCATCCTTATTATACCTTTACTTTGTAATGATAACTTTTCCAATAAAATGTAACATTTTATAAAAACTCCATTTAATTAAATAATGTAATTATATTTGGCCAAATAGTATCCTTAATTTCTAGTGTGGTAATGATTTAAGAAATCCCAGTTTGAAGCCACAGAGAGCCAATGTGGCTCAGAAGACTGTAACCTCTGACTCAAATTCAGACAGCCAAATAAATGTTAGAGGATAATTCACTTATTAGAAATTTCTTAATTCCACTGATTACTCCCAAGTCTTTATATTAATCAGTCCTACTCCAGAACTACATTTCCCCTAGCCACACTGGCACCATGCTTGACATGTTCAATTCCTTCATCATTTTTTCATCATCACTACCATTGTCTTCAACCTCATCATCCTCAGCATCATAATTTTCAAAACGAACCACTCACTATGTGTCAGAAACTGTACTAAGTACTTCATATACTCCTATGAGAAGGAAACTATTGTTCCTTTTCTGCTGTCCCAAAGAGCTTAAATAGTTTGTTTAAAATTAGGCAGGTGGTGAATAGTGAGAGTGACGTTATCAATCCAATTCTCACTGACTTATTACAATGTTCTCTTCAGAAGCTTCCGTTCACTCATTCCTTGCTTATGGTGTCTGATCGAAGCACAGAACCAATTTACAACCTAGGCTACTGAAGCCATTTTATTTCCCTGCTTTTCTTATTTTGGCAAAAAAAAAAAAAAAAAAAAAAAAGTGCCTTAACTTCTTTCTATGTTAAACACATCCCAGTGTCTGAATGACTGTACTCACAACTCGGAAAAGCTAATTTCTCGAAGTGAGTTCTTAGTCACCTTCATTTCACTTCCTTTGGGTCATTGCTGAACTTGACTTTTTTCCTACATCTGCAGTTGCTTGCTTTTTACTGGTGTCTTTCTTAGTTCCTGAGGATGGTTAGTCTCTTGATTAAGATCTCACTGTTGGCATTTCTTATTCAGCCAATTGCAAAGAATTTCCATCTATTCCACTTAAATCGCTTTAGAAGAATATCATAAAAATAATTTCCTTCTTTTCAAGTCACATGGCCTATTTTTGATTGTCATTTCACTATTCTTGATCACTGGAGCTTAATAATCACTCTCCTCTTCTGAAAGTATACTTCCTTACTTTCCTTAATACAATCACTTTCTAATTTTCCTGATATTTAATACCTTTTCCTTTTACACCAGAAGTATAAATGTTGGTGGACAATATGTCCTTCTATTCATTATCTACATGACCTACATGGACATCCATTCTCATGGCTTTTGAAATCCTATATAATGGAAGACATTCAAATGATAACAATAGTTAACCCTCCTGTGGAATTTAATATGAGGGAGATACTATTATTATCCTCATGTTACAAATGAGAAAACCAAGGCACAGACAGGATACATTACTGACATAAAGTCACAAAGCTAGTAAGAGTTAGAACCAAGGAGCATTATAAGCAAAATAAAACAAAGAAACACACAAAGATTGTCTGGTTCTAAGCACAATGTCTGCCATATGATTTTGTTTTAAATTAGCCATTCTAAGACTGAGCTTCTCATATTGCCTTAGCAACTTTTACCTGAAATGCCAAGTTCAGTTATTAACTGTGCCATATACTGTTCTCTATATATTGATACTTATATATTCTATATATGCTCTCTCTATATTCAGCTCTCTATATACCACCCTGTCTGTACCGTTCTTGGTTTTTGGGGCTCGGCCTCTGCAGAATGAATTTCTCACATCCTTTACCCTCTGACTTCTTTTAGGTTTGGCCAAATGGAAGCCATATAGGATCGGGGGAATGTGGCAGATGGGGAGAAGAATCTTATTTTAGATTCCCTACTGGCATCACTTCAACAGCAGCAAAGAATAGACTCAACCCCTAGCTTCTTCAAACACTCTGTGCCTAAGATTTGCTGAGTAAGACAGACAAAGAAAGACAAATACCATATGATATCATTTATATGCGGAATCTAAAAAAAATGATGCAAATGAACTTATTTACAAAACTGAAATAGACCCACAGACATAGAAATAAACTTATGGTTACCAAAGGAGAAAGGTGGGGAAGGGATAAATTGGGAGGTTGGTATTAACATATGTACACTACTATATATAAAGCAGATAACCAACAGGGACCTACTGTGTAGCACAGGGAACTATATTCAGTATTTTGTAATAACCTATAAGGGAAAAGAATCTGAAAAAGAATATATCTACATATCTATAGATATAGATAATTGAATCACTTTGCTGTACACCTGAAACTAACGCAACATTGTAAATCAACCATACTTCAAAAAAAAAAAAAAAAAAAGATTTGCTGAGTCCCCTTAGATAGAGAAGCAATAGCTAGGAAGGGTCCTCCTTAGAAGTCCAAGTACAAAGAGTGCTGAGCTTTTTCCTAAAAGAATGAACAACAGCCCTGTAGGACCTGTTCTTAAAATCCTAGGTTCTGATTATTCAACCATCGGGGTTTTAAAGTTGTTTCTTGCAGTTTTTATACTCGGTTACTTCAGTGTACTCCTTTTACTTTTACAGCCTACCAACCTCTAAGTAACCAATGGTCTTTCTTAGTTACTCTTGGCTTGAAATATTTAGTATGTTTCTGTTTTCCTGACTAAACCCTGACTGATACCCCTAAAAGTGGTACAGCCTCAGAATTGACATTGATTCCTGCTACCCTCCTCACGATATCAACCAAATTCCATCAACTATACCTGGCTGGTATCTCTTCAGTCTGTCCCATCCCCTAACTTTCCCAGTTGCTACATTAGTTCTCATCATTTTAAATCAAACTTCTAGGGTGTATCAACCTTCTATGTGGAGATTTCCATAGGACTCTCCTTGTGTCACTCAAGAATATGCTTCATACTTGTTTCCATATTGCTAAATGAAAATAAATATATTTAATAATACCATAACTACCATTGACTCTTCCTGAGCTCCTAACAGCATAAATTAAAATCTTAATAGGGAATGTGAGGTCTTTCACCACCGGCTATATCCGGTATCTTTCCCTTCTGCTATATGCCTATATGTTCCAACCATGCTAGCATTCTCTCTAAAATTCTCTCCTATTTTTGGCAAGCATATATACTAATCCTTTGAGATCTAGCAGAAATGTTCCACCAAAAGAATAAGTTTCAGGATTCTCTCTGCTTCCACTGCACCATATGTCTACCTTTGTACTTATTGCTTTTACATTTTTCAACCCATAGTTCACGAGTGTTTATGGCAGGGATAGCTCACATGTTGTTCCATTTTTACAAGCCTGAAATTTCACAGCACATTTTAAGTATTAAAATGTGTTCACTGAGTGAGTTAATGAGTTTTAACTATAATTTCATTAATTAATCATGAACAAAGATGAGAAAAAATGTGATACACTACCTTGGTTTATGTACTCCGAAGCTCATCTACTTTTGTTAAACACTTTTTCAAAAATGAGTAATCGTTGATGCCTGGAAAATGTCAAAATGTTAACTTATCCAGTACCTTCCATTAGGTAACCCTCCTTCACTTTCAGCTGTACTTTTAGCCACACTACCTACATGCCTTTGCACCAATAGAATAAATTTTTGTGCTTGTGTTATATTTCTCTCATCCTTATGTCTTTTCAGACAGTTATCTCTGTCTTAAATTGAACTGTGGGTTATATTAGGTTAACCAACAGTTAGAATTATCAGAATGACACTTCAGGCATGGAATACCACAGGCAAATCAAATTTACAGAAAAGACATAGCAGCATTCATGTTTATATGTGTAAATCTGAAGTTGTTGTTGGCTCTGCTGGCTAAAGAGAAAGAGATTCTGAACATCATGACCATCTACATGCAAGGCAAATTTTCTGTAACACTTAACACTTCCCTGAATGCTAGAAGTGATACTGGTGATCTGGGTTGCCAGGAGGAATGTTTTACCCTCCCTCATCACCCTTACTTGTGTTCTCCTGAGACCAAAAGGCAATTTCAGATTTGCATTTCATCACCATAACTCTAAGCCCGATTTAATTTTTCCCTCGAGGTTTGCTATCCCTAGTTAAAACTGTCAGATTCAGTTTCAACTTTTTATTTTCATCAGGCTGCTTTCAAAGTCTGCAGTTGGTCTGATTAATACACTAAATAGTTGTGATTTTTAAACTCCTATATTAAATGGAAAATATAGAGATCCAACGCTATAACTGCAATGCTAAAAGTCTAAAATACATAAATACACAAAAGCCTATAGATGCCTACATCTGAATAAGCAGCCAGTTTTACATGAATCTGATCATTATTATATCCTGAGAACCGTATTTCATGAATAGCACAGCATTCAGTGAACCAAAAAATTCAGTTACTTGAAATTATTTATTGTTCACTCTTATTATAAAAAATTTTAGTATTTTAAGCCATAAATTTATGCACTATTGGAATGCATTTAATATTATTCATATCTATTTACATTTTATCTCTATGATGTCTGTACCTGGCTAATATGGATACCATTTGCCTTCTTCCCAATGATGAATTCCACTGCAGAGTAACTGATTACAGTATATGCTAACATTTTATTAACTATAAAGATCTCAGAAAACTATTTGTAAGATTACACATTATAACCCCTGGGAGCAGAATTTATTAAATGGGATCAGTGCAAGCAAAATAATTATACAAAATTGTGAATGGTGGCCAGATTCCCTGACTGTATAGACTCCTTGGAATATCTGTGGTTGAGTATATTAAAATATTTTAGCGTATTTTAGTCAATTAATAAATACGTTAACTTTGAATTTGTTTTTCCTACAAAAAATTTAAGAATGACAAAAGATATACTTTAAAATTCTAACAGAAGATAACTATAAATAAACATATATAGATACATATACACGTATATATTCTAACTAATAATTTGACAACTTAAATAGGATATATTAGGACATATTTAACTCAAGGAGTTCATAATGCAGGTTTCATCCTATGATAATTAATTTATAATTCACCATGGGGCCTTTGTAAGTATTGACTCACTCTTGCTTAGCCACTGAAAGGGAGGTTTACAGATTCCTAAACTGAAAAATACAGGAGACTGCAAACTTCCAAAAATTTAACAAAATCAAAAGCAGGCTGAAACCAGATGATTAGGAATGTGTTGAAATGGTATATAATACACGTTTGACCATTATGGGATAGCGTGACAATTTGGCTTCCTTCCTAAAAGATATGGACATCTGTTCATCTTCTAAGTCAATAAGTAACAGATGACTGTACATCTGTTTGCATACAAAGTGAGAGACTGACGAGCAGGGTGTTGTCTCTAGGGTTCGCTTTGGTGTTTGTTTGGTTTTCATTATAATTTTCCTTTCTGACATTCAGCCCAACAACATTATTTTGATAGATCCCAGAATATATTTTCATAATAGGTCATAGTTACAGTGATCACTAATTTTTCAGACAATATTCTAAATTCCTTACCTATATTAGCTTCTTTAATAATCATAAGTAACTATTAAATAGAAACTCTCCTAATTCCTGTTTTACAAACAAGAGACTGAAGTACAGAGACGTAGAGATATTGCACAAGATCACACAGCTCATATGTGGGAAATTCCAGAAATTAAATACAGATAATCTGATTCTGGACTTTCTGTCCTCAGACATTACACTGCTCTGCCTCTCAATGAATACTAAATTTGTAATCCTGGTAAAATTGAATCAATTGTTTCAACCTGGAGAGAAATAACCTCAACTGAAATCAGAGTTTTGTATATTCAATAATAGCAATACAGCAATAAATAGGAATTCAGTGTTCTGCTTTTTACTTATCTCAATTCACACTAAATAGAATTTGAAAAGAAGACAATATTTCTATAAGAAAATTTTCAATTGGATTATGTATTGAGCATTTCATCAGAATGTAAATATAGGTAGTTTGAATCCTATATTCTTTCACGAACCATGGTTACTTGTTTACTTAATTCACAGGTACCTTATCGACAAATACCTCTGAATTGCAGCACTTTTATAGTCACCTGAAATTTTGCCACATGAACTTTATAAAGCCATAGAAGTGCTCTGCATCACCATGTTTTGTGTGTTTTAGTTGAGCAGTGTTGGTCTGGGGAAAGCAAGGCTTAACCTCAGGAAGTGAAAATGATAAAGCACAAGATTCACCCCCCCTTCACTTCTCTTGCGTTGTATAGCCTTTTTATGTCTAGAATTTGCAGCAAGTGGATAAAATTTTCTAGATAATAAATCAAAGTAAATCAAGGAAAATAATTATCTTTCTAAATAGAAAATGACAAAGATTTTTCCATTGGTTTAATTTTTAAAGGTTATGCAAATATTCAACCTTCCCAAATACCCTTGACATGAAAACTAGTAGACTCATAAAGTTATAGCTAGAGGAAGCAGAAAGTTTCCTTGCACAAATACCACTCACAGTGGCAATGATCATGATTTTGTCCTAGGGCATCTAGCCAATCTTGCTATTTGCTGTTGCTGAGTCCTGAAATTTTGGCATGACATTTAGTTCTGGCAACTATTAAAGCCAAAAATCTGTATGATGGTTTAGAGAGTAAAATGTATTATAATACTTAAATGCAAGACTAGAAAAGCAACATCAGAATTCTAGAACCAGGTAACTTATTTATAAGGTCTAAATGAACACTTTCTTTATATAAACGTGCTGCCAAAGATTTCATTAAATCAGAAATTTTCTTCAGACATGCAGGCTTTCTTGAATGTAGGTAAGTAAGCACATCACCTTTTGTCTTGTTTTCAGTTAATGATCATGGAGAGGGAATCTATTCTATGAAAACATCAGATTTTGATGCACAGCAGATTGAACATCAAGCTTCAAATCAGCAATCAGATGTAATTGCTGGCTCTTTCGCTTACTAAATATAAATTGCAGAAAGAATATGTGGCTTGAATATAGTTACCAGTGACTGGATTTTAAAATTTCCCCAGGACTCTGCTCACATGCCAAAAAGATATGATAATACTTGCTTTATGTGACATGTCATGTAATGTTCAATATCTCAGGAAATATTAATTGAAAGTACTTTGTAAACTCTAAATTCTATACAGATACAGTTGATTATTATTACTCATTTGTGGTATTTTCTATCAAAAAAGAAATCAGATGTCTTTACAAGGGCCTTATTAAACTATAAAAGCACTCTTTATTTTTTTTTTCTCATGATTTGAAATGGAGTGTATTTATTATCGTTGTTTGCCTCTATCCTAATTGTATTAGCTATTCAGGGCTGCTGTAACAGAATACCACAAACTGGGTGGCTTAAAACAGAAAATGTATTGTCTCACAGTTCTGGGGGCTAGAAGTCTGCAGTCAAGGTGGCAGTAAAGCCATACTCCCCCTGAAGCCTGGAGGTGACAAGTCTTCCTTACCTCATCTAGCTTCAGACATTTGCCAGCATCCTTGGTTCTCCTTGGTTTGTAGATACATCAACCAGACTCCGCCTCCCTTGTCATGTGGCCATCTTCTCTACACCTTGTCATGTGTCTCTCTCTTTACATGGTGTTTTTCTCTCCTTTTAAGGACACTGGTCACATTGGATTAGAGCCTACTCTAATGACCTAATCTTATTTTGATCATATCCACAAATATCCTATTTTTAAACAAGGTCACATTGACAATTACAGGCAGTAAGATTTCAATATACCATTTCATTTCTTTTTGGTGGACACAATTCAATCTTTTTAACAGTAGTGAACTCAGAACAGGTAAGTATATGCATATGGGGTAATACATACTTAATGTAGAAGTTTAAGGGTTTTTTTCCGGTATTTATTTAGTACTCTACACATGCATAAGACAATACATATCCTTTGATGCACAAAATATAAATAGCTACATATTGTCATGCAGAGTGAAGTCAGAAAGAGAAAGACAAATATCATATAATATTGCTTATAAGTGGAATCTAGAAAAATGGTACAGATGAACTTATTTGCAAAGCAGAAATAGAGTCACAGATGTAGAAAACAAACTTATGGTTATCTAGGTGGGAAGGGGGGTGGGATGAACTGGGATATTGGGACTGACATATATATACTACTTTATATAAAATAGAGAACCTACTGTATAGCACAGGGAACTCTATCAGTGCTCTGTGGTGACCTAAATGGGAAGGAAATCTAAAAAAGAGTGGATATGTCTACGTATAACTGATTCACTTTGCTGTACAGCAGAAACTAACACAACTTTGTAAAGCAACTATACTCCAATTAAAATTTTAAAAAATAATTTTAAACAAGTACTATAGGATAAAAATATATGGTACATTAATGAAAGTACATTAATGAATGTACTGTATAAAAATGTAGTACACTAATGAGTTTCTTTTTCTGTTAGAGAGTAAATAATAGAATGGGTTAAGCAAGTACGATATCCAAATCAGGTAGAACTTGATCTTGACATTAAATTTGCGATAATTTGACTAGGAAGGGCAGACAGAAAAGCACAGTGAAAGAGGAAAATTTAAGAGAATAATCAGAGTATTCCAGGGAAAATTAAGGTGCTGGCCTGACTCATAGAAATATTTAAAAATAAGCATTGGGAATACATTAAGGTAAGTTAGAGGCAATCCAATAAAATGGGAAAAGATTTGAACTTGATTCCACAAGCACTTGGAAGTCATTATAGAACTACTAGAGAACTATAGCATGAAGCAAAAACTCAGGGACAGAAAGTGCAACAAGGCGACTATTGCATTAATTTGGTTCTACAGGCTTCTAATGACAGCATGTGCTTGCCAACTGCGTGCTGAGGTTTTCTGAAATACCACAATAAGTTCACAGAGGGGACCACCCCAGGATATTTTAAATTTCAAGAGAAACACAGGGACATCTGTAAGAAATCCAACAATCTCCTACTCTTAGGAGATTTAGACCTATTTCTTTAATGAACAGAACTATTAGGTTTTTGGCCTAGAGCTGCTGTGGAAAAATTACTGAAACATTAATATAGCCATGAACCCAAACAGTTTAAAAATCTCTAGCTTATTAATTAAATTAGTGAATGTATTTTCACTTCTTGATCTGCAGCTCTGTACAATTTTATACACTCCTAAATATCTTCCTTATCTTCTTCATTTAGATCATTCTTGATTATAATCCCACATTTTTTTTTTTTTTATGTTGCTCTGGCATAAAGCTAGTCAAACTACTTTTTTTTTGATGGTGAAGACTAGGGAAAGGACATCTTGCCCAAATGCAGTAATCTTTACTTTTCCTTTAACAAATTTTACTCTCTTATTTTCAGGTCTTTTTGGCGTTTTGCTAAAATCAGTTCCAATATTACTGTTGTTACTTTTATATTTTAACTTTTCCCATTAGCTCTCAATTTTCTAGTTTAATATACATACAGTCATCCCACAGTAGCCTTGGGGGAGTGGTTGCAGGACCTCCTGCAGATATTAAAATCCGAGGATGCTCAAGTTCCTTATATAGAATGGCATAGTATTTACATATAAGCTATACACATCCTCTGTATACTTTAAATCATCTCTAGATTACTTAAAATACTTAATACAATGTAAATGCTATGTAAATAGCTTTAAATACAATATAATTGCCATGTAAGTGGTTGCTGGCATGTGGCAAGTTCAAGTTTTGCTTTTTGAAAATTTCTGGGATTTTTTAATATTTTTAATCTATGGTTGGTTGAATCTACAGATGCAGAACCCACAGAAATAGAGGGCCAACTATATTACATATTGCTATCTCATCCATTTGATTCCTGGGTCAACTCTAACATACATACCTATGGTAATAATGAAAGCACATATGATAAATAGAAGTTTGTTTATGATCTAAAATGTGCATCTTTACAACACATTTTATGGATTAGATATACATAAAATCTTTAAATTTAGTTTCCATTGATTCCAAGATCAGTGGGAGTCTGTCTAGATCAGTCTACATACATAAAAGTAGGAAGCTGAGGATAAATAATCACTACTTCAGAACTCAGGATAGATTTCAAAAAATGATTCTTTGTTCATTATAATATATAGAAATATGTCCCTATTATTTCCCTTCTTTCCATTAGTAATGTAACTACCCAAATGTAGGTTCCTAAAATGATTGTCCATAACATTTTAAAATAGCTTCCTTTTTGAGCTTCCTGTCTCTCCCAACAAATATTCCCAGTGCTTGCCAGTAGAAACCTTCCCCTCCTGCCATCAGAGAAGACAATAATAGCAGAATTATCAACAGTAATAAAAGCCAAACAACAGCAAATATCAACAGTCTTCCCCCACCATACCTAGTAGCATTTTTTCCACACTTCTATCATATATGGAGCTCAAACTAAAATCAAGTTGAAATATTTATCCTTCCCAATGCATGCCAACTTCAGTTCAGTTGTACTTTCATTTACAATGTTCTCAGTTTCTGGAATGCCACTCTTATATTTGCCAATGCTCAGTCCTGCCCTAGATTCCGTGACTTTGGAGGAATCTAAAGTCTGGCCTTAAGCCAGGGCAGTATTTCTCATTATAGGATGAGGGGTCCCAGAAGCTAAGGAGATGCATTGAATAGGGATATCATACATCTAGGCCATATAGATGCTGACAGGACAAGAGAAAGGATAAAGATACCCAAGGCCAGTTGAATTTGCTAAAGAGAAGATCACTGAACTCTTGGTTTAAACAAAAAGTCTAATTACACTTTACAAAAGAAAATTACTAGATAACAAATATCATTACAATGTCCACATAAACTTATTTAATCCTTACAGTATCTCTGTGCTACAGGTTTGATCATTATGCTCATTGGACAGAAGAAAATGGCAACACAAAGTTTTATAAACACTTGCCTAAGCTATACATGGATGGTCATACAGGAAGCCTGGCCCCCTAGCAAAAACTCCTGAGTCACACGGTCACTAGAAATAAGACTTAGCACACTAGAAGTACAGACCTGTATCCTCATTTGGCAGGAGCATGAAGTAGCAGGACAAATGTACGGAAAAAAAAAAGTTCACAGAAAAGAAAAGAGTACAAAATATTACACCTTCTAGAACTGAGATTTAACTTACCTATTTTGGTTTCCAAGAATTATGGCAGTCTTTTTTTCAATAGTGTGCCTGCCAACTATATACTTAGGAGAATGATTTGATAAACAAATGACTCAGCTTCCATGCTTATTCCTTTAATGGAGGGACTCCAAAGTAACTAGAATTGTACCATTTTCTGACACTTCTTTTAGCAGTTTGATTTCCTTATAGCCATTTATTCCCATGTTAACTTTTTTTTAATCTCACAACTAAAATATACTCTACAAAAGTAACTGAAATATCACATAGAAGCTTTCCACAATTGCCAAAATAATACTACTAATAATACTAATAGTATTTCCCCTAGGTTTATTCTGACTACTTAAGTAGTTCATTTTAAAAAAGTAACTTTTAATCAAGCTCCTTTGATGGCCATTGACTCAAGTCTATATATTACATAACATCAGAAATCTTTCTCTTGTGATTTCTGGATGAGAAAGTTATAGAGTTAACCAAATTTTTATTTGAATGATAAAAATCGCTTTTCCAGAGAAGGATTTTCTACTCCTTTTATATTGTCTTTATAAAACAACGCACATTTTCTGTATCTGCTTCTTTTTTTGAAATTGCAGAAGCTCCACTGTCACAGGAGATAAATTGAGGTATCTTTTAACCAGGCCCTTCTGACTTTCAGATTCTCTAAAATCTAGTTCTGATTTTGAACATATAAAATTACTTTGGCAGACAGTCGCCTCACTTTTGTTTCTAGAAATATAGGTCAAGTATTTAATCATCAAACAACCACAGGTATTTAACGGCTCATACTTTTCATGATAATAGAAAACCCTAGGGTTATTTTGTAGTGGAGCAGGTTATATTACTCCTAGTTCAAGTAATTGTGAATGCTATTATATCCAGAATATTTGAATTCTTGTTAGGGAGGGGACCCTTATGTCTGAACACCCATATTGTTTGTATATTTTTCGATTTTAAACCAAATTCATAACATAAATATATATATATATTTTTATATATCTTTATTGGAGTATAATTGACTCACAATGCTGTGTTAGTTTCTGTTGTACAACAAAGTGAATCAGCCGTATGTATACATATATCCCCCATATGCCCTCCCTCTTGCGTCTCCCTCCCACCCTCCCTAACCCACCCCTCTAGGTCATCGCAAAGCACCCAGCTGATCTCCCTGAGCTATGCGGCTGCTTCCCACTAGCTATCTATTTTACATTTGGTAGTGTATATATGTCCATGCCTCTCTCTCACTTCGTCCTAGCTTCCCCGCCCCCCCCGACCCGTGTCCTCAAGTCCATTCTCTATGTCTGTGTCTTTATTCCTGCCCTGCCACTGGGTTCATCAGTACCTTTTTTTTTTTTTGATTCCATATATATGCGTTAGCATAAGGTATTTGTTTTTCTTTCTGACTTACTTCACTATAGAACTACCATATGATGCAGCAATCCCACTACTGGGCATATAACCTGAGAAAACCATAATTCAAAAGGAGTCATGTACCACAATGTTCATTGCAGCTCTATTTACAATAGCCAGCACATGGAAGCAACCTAAATATTACTGTTAATAGTTATATGAGTTTGTGTCACTAAGCTCGGATTTTAGCTAGGCAGAATTCTGGATTTCTTTTTCCCCTTTTATTTCAAGCTTTTATTTATTACAAAATCAATTTGTACTGGATAAGTCATCATTAACATTGATTTGCTATTTTCTGCTACATATATTCTATTCACATGCCTTTCGGTTAAAACTTTGCTGACATAATGAAATGCATTATGTTTAATTAAAGAACTACTAGTGTTTTTCTTTTTACTGACTTGGTGAATGCTTCAAATTATGATATAAAAGCTTGCCAAAAATTTCCCATTGTCAGTTTATTTTTTCTAATATGCAAGTTTGTTTTGAAATGATTTTACAGAATTTACTGAGAAAATAACAAAGGTTTTGAATATTCTGTTGTGTCACAAACATTTGCTCTAATATATAAACATACGTTCATATATGTCCTCCCTTTGATTGTATTCCCTCTCACTCTCCTCCTTGCTCCCTGCCTTTTGCCCCGCAATGTCCTTCTAGCTACTTAACATGAAGAGTAAAGCCTTTGGAAGAAGAAGCCCTTTATGCTCAGAAGAAATCCTCTTCTACTGGGATAGCTCCTTTTCTCACTTCCTTCAGGTCCTTGTCCAAATGTCACCTCATCAGTGAAATATTCCCTGAAATTACTATTAAAATATATGCCAATAATTCACTGTCTACCTCCTTACCTTATGTTATTTTTCCTTTACAACTTTGATCACCTCCTCTGACATATTGTTATCCACAACTAGAAAACAGTCTCCACTAAAGAACAATACTGACGTTGCACTGTTCATTGCTGTATTCCTATGCCTAGGAAAAAGGCCTGGAATGCAGCAGACTTGATAAATATTGGTTAAGTAAATAGATACATAGGTGATCAATCTGCTTTCTGTATCAGGAAAATAGTAGGTAAAAGAGATGATTTATATAATATCAGCAATAACCTGTTAATATCACCACTACAACCACCTCCATCACTACACTGTACCCCAAACACACACATGGATACACAGTGAGTACTTGCTGAGCTGTAGAAACTCACAGTTTTACTGAAGGACCTAACAGTGGAGAATATAAGATGTTGGACAGGGCTTGGCGTGCGTTTTCCTGTGAACCTGAGGTATAGCACAGGAAACTCAGCTCAGTGCTCTTTGAATACCTAGATGGGTGGGATGGCGGGGATGGGAGAGAGGTCCAAGAGGGAGAGGATATATGTATACATATAGCTGACTCACTTCGTTGTACAGCAGAAACTAACACAACATTGTCAAGCTATTATACTCCAACGGAAAAGAAAAAAAGAATGGTGAGCAGATAGAAACTTGGAGTTGAGTGCTTGCTCTTTTCATGGGGAATTATGAAGGCAGTAGGGGTTCATTGGAGTTGCCTGTGATGTGAAGGGCAGAGAAGCAGTGGTATAGGACAGTGTTCATGTAGTGTGGGAAGAATGAGTGAAGTTCCTATGAGCAAAATGCGATGCCTCCAGAAGATGGCCTGGCCTGAACCGCCTTGAAGGGAATTTTCTCAATAGGGCAAGAGGGTCTGTAAAATGGCAATTAGATGTGAGATGGAAAGTTTTACATTGGAGTGGAGGGGACTTGGAGATATCTGAAAGTAAGTTGTTATTGCCATAGAGAAATATTCTAATTGTAAATAAATGGAAGGCTGTGGGATCTGTCCATGGTCCTATTGAGGGAAAGGTCACTGATATGACAGAACACATGTGCAAGGAAGTGATGGGAGAAAAATAAAGTCATTGAGATCTTCTGGATTTGAACAAATTCAATATATTCTTTTTATATGTATGTTACATACCTTGAATCAAAAAACATTTGAGTCTGAAATTTCTTTTACAAAAGGCAAGACAAGCAAATATCAAAGAAAAGAGCAAGATCCACTTATACACACACACAAACACACTGGCCTTTGGAAAGCAAAAATCTGATACTTAAAAGATTTTTAGATTTATTCACATCACGGAATGAACTATTTTAAGTGAAAATGTATAAAAGAGCATTTGGAATTAGCTGTCACTATCATGAATAAGAACCAAATTATATTTGACAATCAAAGTTTCAGCTGCATAGTGATCTTGAGTGATTATTATAATTAAAAGCAAATGAACAATGTTAACTTCACTAACACAGTGTTTGTTCAAATGAATCACTTCTATATTGATGTGACATGTCATAGGTACACTGCAATTAGAACATTTAGTCCTTGATAAGGTTGATGGAAGACTTTTCAACAGTGAAGTAATTATTTTAAGGAAAATTCTCAGTTTAAAAACAGAAAAAAATAAAGCTCTAAAATAGACCTTCTAAAATAACTTCTTAAAAAAAAATCAGATCTTTTCTTTTTGCTTACATCAGACTCTGTAGTAAACTAAGAAATAAATATCAGACATATAATTATTTATAGCTCCTTAAATAACTATAACAAATCATAAGTTGTTATAAAGTGGGAAAATTATTTACTACCATAATCTAAAAATATACTCAAGCTACTGTATATATCTATATGATTATGGTGGTGTCAGTAGAAGAGACATATTTTATACATGAGTTTTACTGAGCTATAGTTATGGGGTTAGTTAAACATTTTTTTTTCAAATATATTAAGAATACATGTTGAGTTGTATTTAGTAAGTTTAATTATTAGAAAATGATCTCTGTGACTATGAATCACTACTTATATTTAAAATTTTTTCATCTATTTTATAATTATTTTTTAGTAGATTCTACTTCCACAGATGGAAATGAAAAACTAGAAACATTACATGATTTATACTGTTAGATGTTAGTCCTAAGGCAGTTGTTTCAATAAGAAAACAACATAGTGAATCTCTATATCTTTATTTTTTTAACCACTCATTTAATTTCCATATTCAATGCACAGAAAGTTAAATTTACCAAACACATATGCATGTTTATTTTTTGATACTAAATTAATCTAGAAATTTTATCTCTAAAATATCTAATATGTAAAGGCACTGTAATAAATGCTTTGGATAATACAAAATTATTGATTCTGGAATGACTCCCCAATAAACTTACAGTATCAGTGGAGAGACAAGTTATCCACTTACCAAATTAAGAAAAAACAATATAAATAATGCCCTATGAAAATATGTGAAGTTCCAAAAGTAAGGTAGTGATATTATATTTGTGAATACACTTATGAAGAGATAGTACAAATATTTCCAATGTACTAAAATAATTTTTTTTTTTCCTTAAGACCTCCTTGGAAGGTGTACCTTCTTTAAGTGCCACTCCTCCCCCAAGATGTATCTGGTCACCATTATTTACTGTCTTGTCATTTATACTATCTCTCTTCTGAATATTCAAACTTCCTCATCACTATTTGATGGTTTCCCTGGAACCTGAGACTCTGCATGTCAAAAAATAAACACATAAAATAAATATTTTCTTCCTTCTGCACCCTCTCTAGCCACCACCATCTACCTCGTCTTACCTCCTCAAAGAGTATTTTACTTTTATATATGTAGCTCTAACTCCACATGTACTATTTAACTACTCTGGCTCCTGGCCTCAGAAACCACTGAAACTATTCTGTCTAAATTTACTACCTACTTTATCACCCTGATCAACTTTAACACTTGATGCCTTTATATTCTCTCCCACCCTGATCCACTCTCTTTAATGTTCGCTGATGCATCCACTCTCGGCCATTCTCCTGATTTTAACTGAACTACATTCACCACACCACACTCTTCTTCACTAACTTCCTCTAAGAGCTTTAAACTATTCTATTCAAATCACTGGCTAAACGTAAGCAATTGTCAAGGTCTCACTCACTCCAATCCTCCCAGTGCAACTGTTCTCTTACTCATTTATTTTTCTCATCTGTAATCTCTTGACCCAGCTACTTTCTACACATATACCAGATCCTCCCATTTTCACCTCTTTTTTCATCCAAATCAATCCCTTAATTGGTGAGATCCAAGCCCACTTTTGACAATATAATCAACATACTGGTTTTCCTTTGTCCTTCCTCTCCCTTGCATGACCCTTGGTGTCATCACAGATCTATTTACATCTATGCCTCTTACATGTAAGCTTTATATGATAATTTATAAAAATCACTCAAATTCAGAGAGGATCCATTTGCAAATTTATGTTTTCTCGCATCAACTTGGCTCTCAAAACTATGCTGAAAATTCTATTTCCCTAGACAGCTTTCCTACCAATTGTTCTCAGTATTTATCTCAGCATTCTTCTACTTTACACAATGTCCTAATCTACCCTGTACTCACACATGACCAGCTCATGACGTAGCTCCTACTTCATACAGACAAGTCATTTGTTTGCAAGAATCAATCCTCAGCCAACTCACACAAATTTGTGTCTATCCTCATCTTTGTTTCCCCCACCCCATATTCTCTCTATAATTGGTTATTCTACTAGATTAAAAATCATTTTTATTCACATCTCAGAAATCTAAAAGAGCACTTTTTTTCCCCTTTCCTGTAAGTTCAGCTTCTCCTCCACTAGCCTCTTCGTCTCAGTGTTTAAACACATTCAGACCTCTTCCATCGAATGTAGCAAGCAAACAGGGTGTCCTGAGTCCTATTTTCCTCCACAATTTTTTCTTTCTCTGCCACAGGCATCGCTCCTTGCATTTTATTCCCAGTTTGTTCCTCAACCCATTGCAGTCTGACTAAATATCCTTACCATTCAGTTGGCATTGCTTTTCTAAGACCATCAAAATAATTTCTTTATGCTAAATCCAGTGTGTATCAAGACATGTCCTGGCTTTCTGCAATGTTTGAGAGTATTGACCTAATTTTGTTATTGGAAATAATCCGTCTTTCGCTCAATGTCAAAATTTGTGCTTTGCTTCACTTTTCTTGTACCTTTTGGTCATTTCTTATTGACTTCTTGAATTCACCTTTTTACTAACCCTGTCTCCTGCTCTTGCCGTGTCACACCACCTGTCTGCTTCTCCCAGAACATTTCTTTTGGCTAGAAATTTTTGTTTTCAAAGTAGAAGAAAAGTACTGGGTGGCCCGTGGTGAATTTAATGGCTTTGGCTGCTTTCAAAATCCTCTTCTGGAAAGAAGAGTGGATACCAGTCTTTCTCATTAGCTGTATAGTCACAGTTTTTCATGTAAGACATGTACTTAAGGCAGCTTAAGTTAGGTCAGTTCATGTTTATGTAGGGTTCCAAGCCTAGACTGATAAACTGTCTGATTGTTAGTTGATCAATATTCTTTTTCTCCTCAAATATAGATGTCTTTTATATTTCTTTTTTCTTTTTTTTTTTTGCCATATGAGAATGTCCATGGAATGGGAACATGGTAGAGAATAAACCTGGGACATATTAACAAGGCTGTGAAGACACTGAAACTCTAACTTTATGTCTAAACTTATAAAATCAGATTGTTAAGAAGTTAGACTAGAATTTAGAATCACATGGGGTTTGCAGAATAACAAGAAAAAGGTTCCTATTATTGCATTGTGGACTTCACATCAACCTCATCTACGCAATGTATTGTTCTATCTCATTGAATATTCTCAATCATCACTAAGCCCCAAAACCCTAACTAATTATATGCTGATTATGACTGGCACCTTGAAAAGATCTGCTTTCCAGGCTCTTCCATTTAAGACCATGGGTTATTTCAGCTAGAACAGAAGTCTGGGAAGTCTATAATGTTTGCTCTATTTTGATACTTTTCAATACCATTAAAAAAATAAATCTGTATTTTGGTCACGTAGTTTTTTTTAGAATTATTCTTTATCATTAAAATAATTATTTTCTATTTCTGTATCTATATCTTATTTCCTATCAATAATACACAAAACTGATTTACCAACAGTTACATTTATAGCATTTTCATTTTTAATTCACTAAAAATTTTTATCTTTTATTTTCTCTCCAACTGTGTTTTCTTTGGACAAGATTTTTTGTTTTTCTGTCTTAGTTATGTATATTTTTGTGTGGTTGTATTTCTGGGCAAGAGGCCTAGTTGTTATAAATTTTGTTTTTTTCCTCACATAGTGTCCCGGATTCTGTTTTGAGAGAAGCCTTGTAAATTAATAATATGATTACAGTGTTACTTCCATTATTTATTTTCTGTAGAATTTAGCACATTAAGGTATATTATTTGCAGTAGTTAGCCCTGAACAAGGACACAGTTTGATTAATTTCCAGGAACTGGAGTTATTAGCATCTATTTTTTTTCTTTAGTATATCAGTCATATCCCTAATATCTTTTAGGAATATGAACTAGAACTGTTAAGTTTTTCTAAATTTATTAGCGATTAAAGTTCTTTATGATCCAGGTGGCATGATGTTTCATTTATTAGAAATAATACTTTATTTTCACTTCTCTTCTAATAATTGTATGTGCATAATAGAAAGTTCTTTGTGGAACAGTGTAGGACACAGATAGATCCAAGACACTAGGAATCAGGGCCTCTGAGATACAGTTCTTCATCATTCACTAAGGTGTTGAAAAACTTAGAGGAATAGAACAGTTGACTCTGGGCTATAAAATATTGGTAACAATTTAAAATACATTCTCAAAATCAAATGTCCCCGATTCTTTTAACACTCAATCCAAAAGTGATTTGATTTGATATCTCTACTGCTGGGATGAGAAAAGCTGGAATTCCTAACATTGGAATTTATTACTGTCTAAACCATCTAGTTGGTAACAAAAATAAACTCTAGTTTTCCATGACTTACAACCATCTTATTAAACCGAGTAATGTACTTAGTTATTACTAGATCTTTCTTGATATGCTCACATGCCATATCAATGAATATACCTTCATTTCATATATGTATGGATTATTTATTATTATTTTATTGGTGAGATTATGTTTTAACCATTTTCTACTTGATCCTTTAGATTTATTCAATTTAATAAAGTGAGTTTGATCATTTCAAGTGTTCCGGGAATTAACTGCCTTATTTTCTATTACACATAGTTGACCTGGAATCTAACAAAGCAAAGGTTATCAAAATTCACCTCATTTCTCTTAACAAATAGAGGAAAAATTAATTAGTCTTAGCAGTCAAAAGCTTTCTTGAGACATTATCTTGATGATACAAATGTGATAAAAATGTACCCAGAGAAGGAAAAAGAAGAGGAAAAAATACAGATGCTAAAACACTGTCACTCATGTGAAATGTTTGTTCAATGCACTGAGCAAGAGATCTGTGGATCAACAAGTGATCTGGGTTTGTGCTCAGATGAGTTCTTGACATTGGTAGTCATGATAGTGAATTCCATTCATCTATGGCCACTGCAGTCATGTGTTGAAGGTTCCTTTATGTAAAAAATCTCACCTGTATACAAAACTTAAAATCAAAATTGTATAACAAGTGACGAATTTTAAAATTGAATAACCTACAAAAAAATATCAAAATTGAACTTTAGGGGGGTTAGGCCCCCTAGTGGTAACTGAGTAATGAAAATTCAGTGAAATTGATAAACGGTGAAAAAGTCAGTTCACGTTACTTTAGAAATCACTTGATAATGCCATCAATGTATAAATTTTGAAATAAGGCCTAGAGAAATTATATAGTCTGCAAAGATTAAAATGCTGTATGAGAGCAGAAAGAGTTGTTCTGATTTCCAGATAATGCCTGAGAATAAATAAAAATATTTTGGCTTATTTGTTTATTTCAAATTAAGACAATAAAACAGTTTTCAACATCACAATTTAATATATTTATTACTATATTTAAAAAATTAAAATTATAGTCACAGAAGTAACTTTTTAAGCCACATCGATAGATTTCTGTTTTTAAAACTGAACGGGTGCTAGAATGTAAATGGAAAAATAATAATATATTAGCTTTATAAAAATAAACATTTAAACTCTTCTAAAAGTTTGCTTTGCCAAACATAAACACAAGAAATTTGCTGTCCTTAAGACTAAATAGCAAAACAAACAAGGCAATTCTAAAATGATTTTATTAAAATACATGAAAGGGTCTTTCATCTCTTATTTCTTTTTTTTTCTTTTTAATAAAGAAGGCTCTATTGGTGCCCTTCGCATGCAGACTGGGACTAGGAGAAGAAGGCATTTTGAGGATTAAATCTGATGATTTTTCTTACTGTCATAAATGATCTATATGTTTCATTACTTTATGAACTTAAATCCTCAGGCAATGGGTTCTTAAAGAGAGTTTAAGTCAAACCTACATATTTGAAATAAACATAACTATGTTACAAATGTATCTATGATATGTTTAAATAATAAAGAAACAAAATCAGTGTCTCATTAACTTTAAATTACAGTTATTTGGTTTTGTCAAAACGCCACTAAAGTTATATTTTGTTAGTTTAGAATACGCACAAAATTATTTTGAGGTTGTCTATGCTTTGAGTAATTTCAACAGTTCTGGACTCACTGCTGTTTTTACCATCAAGAGTCCATTTTTTCCCTTTATAAGTCACCATGCCAAATATGAGGTACAGTTGACACTTGCACACTGCAGGGGTTGGGGCACTGACCTTCCGCACAGTTAAAAATCTGATTATAACTTTATATTCCAGCCCTCTGAATGCACAGTTTCACACCTGTGGATTCAACCAACTGCCTGTGGATTGTGTAGTACTGTAGTACTGTATTATTGAAAAAAATCTGCATATAAGTATTGCTTCATCTGAAGCAAAAGGACATCTATAAACTATGAACAATCATCATACATAATGATGAAAGACACATGTTTTCCTTTTAAATATACAAGGATATCTATTCTCATCAATTCATTCAGTATTGTACAGGAGGTTCTTGCCAGTGAAATGAAGGAAGAAAAATAATAAGGGGCAACCAAATTAGAAAGGAAGAGTATAAGGTATTTCTTTACAGATAAAATGATCATCTATGTAGAAAACCTGATTGAAACTATAAAAAGTTAATATACTTAGATTAAGATTGTAAGGTAGTAAGGTTAAGAGAGTAAGATTGCAAGTTATAAAATCAAATACAAAGAAAATCAATTTGCATACTATAACCAAAGAATCAGAAAATTAAATTAAAACATTGTCAACTATGACAAAACAAAAAATATGAAGCACTTAAGATAAGTCTGACAAAATATATGAAATACCTGCAAAACAAAACTATAAAACAAAGACAAGGATAATAAAAGTAGACCTAAATAAAATGAAAGAAATACCGTTCAAGGGTCAGAAGATGTAATACTTTCAAGATGTCTATTCTCCACAAATTCATTCACAGAATCAACATCATTCCAATTGAAATCCCAGTAAACTTCTTCATTGAAACTGACAAATTAGAAGGAAAATTCACATGGAAATGAAAACAAAAACAAAAACCAAAACCTAGAATAGCCAAATCAATAATAAAAAAAGAGCAAAGTAAGAAAACTTTCTGATTTGAAGACTTATTGTAAACCTACAGTAAAAAAAAAAAAGATAATGTAGTTCTGGCATAAAAATATACAAATAGATCAACAGCACAACATAGAGATCCTAGAAATAGGTCCAATCATATATAGGCAACTGATTTTTGAAAAGGGGCATAATATAATTATTAGAAACAGGCTAGTGCTTGCAACAAATGATACTAGAAAAACATTGTGCCTACACCTTGCACCATATACCAAAATCAACTCAAAGTGGATCACAACCTAAATAGAAAAAAATACCCTAAATCGCTTAGGATAAATCCTAAGATAAATCGCATAAGATAAAAAGTTTGTGACTTTGGATGACACAAAGATGTATAAGATATGACATTAAAAGTATACAATCTATATCCATATCTACCTATTTACCAACTTATATGAAATATATGATAAGAGAATAAAAAGACAAATGACAAAAAGATTAATTATTTGCAAAATATTTTTACTGCAAATAATTTGTATTCAGAACATGTATAGAAATCTTAGACTCCATGATAAGGGAATAGGCTAATAAAAACTAGGAAAACATTTAAACAAAAATTTCATCATGAAGATATGTGGAAGGATTTAATAAACCAAGTCTGTGTAGTGAAGCCACCATTAAAATCCAAAAGGAGGGGTTTCAGTGAGCTTCCAGGTTGGTGAAGCAGAATTCCTCCAAGTGCCACCGTGCTGAATTCCAAACTTCAAGAGGACAGAAGTCTCATTGTTCTTGACCTCACCGTATGAATCTCTTCATCTGGCTGTTGGTTTGTGTGCTTCAATATCCTTGGTAATAAACCACTTATCTACCTTGTGGCTGACAGGGTCTTGGTGCTCCGGCCTCGTGTCAGGCCTGAGCCTCTGAGGTGGGAGAGCCAAGTTCAGGACATTGGTCCACCAGAGACCTCCCAACCCCACGTAATATCAATTGGGCAGAGCTCTCCCAGAGATCTCCATCTCAAAACTAAGACCCAGCTCCACACAACAGCCAGCAAGCTCCAGTGCTGGACGCCCCATGCCAAACAACTAGAAAGACAGGAACACAATCCTACCCATTAGCAGAGAGGCTGCCTAAAATCATAATAAGGTCACAGACACCCCGAAACACACCACTGGACACAGCCCTGCCTACCAGAAAGACGAGATCCAGCCCCACCTACCAGAACACAAGCACCAGTCACCTCCACTAGGAAGCCTACATAAGCCACTGAACCAACCTCACCCACTGGGGGCAGACACCAAAAACAATGGGAACTACAAACTTCCAGGCTCTGAAAAGGAGACCCCAAGTTAAGCAAAATGGGAACACAGAGAAATACTCAGCAGATGAAGGAGCAAGGTAAAAACCCACCAGACCAAACAAATGAAGAGGAAATAGGCAGTCTACCTGAAAAAGAATTCAGAGTAATGATAGTAAAGAGGATCCAAAATCTTGGAAATAGAATGGAGAAAATACAAGAAACGTTTAACAAGGACCTAGAAGAACTAGAGAGCAAACAAACAACGATGAACAACACAATAAATGAAATAAAAATTCTCTAGAAGGAATCAATAGCAGAATAACTGAGGCAGAAGAACGGATAAGTGACCTGAAAGATAAAATAGTGGAAATAACTACTGCAGAGCAGAATAAAGAAAAAAGAATGAAAAGAATTGAGGACAGTTTCAGAGACTCTGGGACAACATTAAAAGAACCAACATTCGAATTATAGAGGTTCCAAAGAAGAAGAGAAAAAGAAAGGGACTGAGAAAATATTTGAAGAGATTGTAGTTGAAAACTTCCCAAACATGGGAAAGGAAATAATCAATTCCAGGAAGCACAGAGAGTCCCATACAGCATAAATCCAAGGAGAAACATGCCAAGACACATGTTAATCAAACTATCAAAAACTAAATACAAAGAAAAAATATTAAAAGCAGCAAGGGAAAAGCAACAAATAACATACAAGTGAATCCCCATAAGGTTAATAGCTGATCTTTCTGTAGAAGCTTCGCAAGCCAGAAGGGACTGGCAGGACATATGTAAAGTGATGAAAGGGAAAACCAAGATTACTCTACCCAGCAAGGATCTCATTCAGATTTGACAGAGAAATTAAAACCTTTACAGACAAGCAAAAGTTAAAAGAATTCAGCACCACCAAACCAGCTTTACAACACATGCTAAAGGAACTTCTTTAGGCAGGAAACACAAGAGAAGGAAAAGACCTACACAAACAAACCCAGAACAATTTAAAAAATGGTAATAGGAACATACATATCGATAACTACCTTAAATGTAAATGGAATAAATGTTCCAACCAAAAGACATAGACTGGCTGAATGGAAACAAAAACAAGATGCATATATATGTTGTCTACAAGAGACCCACTTCAGACCTAGGGAAAAATACAGACTGAAAGTGAGGGTAAGCTGGGATGAAGTGAGAGAGTAGCACTGACATATATACACTACCAAATGTAAAATAGATAGCTAGTGGGAACCAGCTATATAGCACAGGGAGATCAGCTCAGTGCTTTGTGACCACCTAGAGGGGTGGGATAGGAAGGGTAGGAGGGAGACGCAGGAAGGAGGGGATATGGGGATAAACGTATACATATAGCTGATTAACCTTGTTATACAACAGAAACTAACACAATGTTTAAAACAATTATACTCCAATAAAGATGTTATAAAAAAAATAGAAAATATGTGGAAGCAAATAAACACCCGAAAATATGCTCAACAACCTTATTCATTATGGGAAATGCAAAATAAAACAACAAAATATTTCTTCCACCCTATTAAAATAGCTAAAACCAAAAAGATCCATCATACCAAGCATAGACAAGAAGAAACTTAAACTCTCAAACACTGGTGGTGGGAATGTAAGATTGTACAATCACTTTGCGAGACTAAACATACATTTATCATATAACGTAGCCATTCCACCCCTTTGCATTCACTCAAGAGAAAATAAAATATATTTTCGTACAAAGAGTGTGAATGATGTTCCTATCCACTTCATTTGCCTTAGCCAATATTTGGAGACAAACCATATGTCTCTCAACAGATGAGTGGTAATATAAAACTGGTATATCCATAGACGGAATACTACTTGGCAATAAAAAAATTAGACTGTTCATAAATGTTCCAATATGGATAAATCTAAAGATAATTATGCTTAATGAAATAAGTTAGACAAAAACAGTACATATTATATCATTCTATTTTGAAAAGTTCTAGAACATATAAAGTAATCTATAATACCAGATAAAAAGATGGAAAGGCAGAGATGCTATAAAAAGGCAGTTACCCAAAGGAAAGAGGAAATTTTTCCAAATACTGGTAACGTCAGCTGCCTTGATTATGCTGATAATTTCACAGTATGTATTTATGTCAAATCATATCAAATTTTATAGGCTAAACAGGTGTAACTTTTAATGTCATTTGTACCTCAACAATGTAGTTAAAATTATTTATAAGTTAGAATATGAATATATTTAAAAATCCTCCAAATATATCTTCCCATCATCCTCACTTATGTTATTGTTTAAGGTCACCCTAGATCTGGGTCTTAAGAAATTGATATCTGGCTAAAATGATGTTCACGTGTTATTAGTTAAACACGTGTTAAGGAAAAAAAATAGAGAATATGGACTTCCTGAAAGGAGAATTTATGATGTTAATTAGGCTTAATTAAAGGGGCAAAATATATGTATTAGAAGAGCAAACATCATTCGTGTATTTTAAATATAAATTTGAATACAAAAAGAGAAAAAAAGACAGCAGTATCATAATTACTAATACCAAAGAAAAAACATAATAATTGTATGTACCCAAATGAGGATTCAATTTGTTAGATTTTTAAGACAATGCATTATGCTTTTATTTTACCATGAAAAGTTAAAAAAAAAAAAAAAAAAGCAGCAGTTAACTTAAAATGTATAAGTTGGCAATGAGAGAAATGTCTCAACATGATTTTGGATTCAATTTATGTGTAAGAATCAATTGAGTCAGTATATATGGAAGTTCCTTACATGCTGAAAATAGTGCCTGTGGACAAATTTATTTTCTGTATTACTTTGAAGAATGCTTCACACATAGGTGTTTAAAAATGGTTATTACTAGACCTGATAGATCACTAACTCTATAAATGAATCTGAAATTTTGGATAATTTTCTTCCATTTTAAACTGATTGCTTGAAGATTTGCTAAGTAGGTAGCGATCTTTGAATTTTCAAGTTCAGATGCAATTTAAAATGTGCTAAGTTCTAAAGCAAAATACTAACAATAGTCTCTAATTATACTCTTTTCTCCTTGGACCCATTTTAACATCTGTACAGCTACATTAAATCCATGCTCTCTTCCATTCCTGGAGGCGCCACCCAGTGAGGGCTAAGGATGTGTAATCTAATAAGGGCTCAGTAAGCTAATGAATTATTTTCAAATGCTGATTTCTATTTTGTGCTGCTTGTTTGCAAAAGAAAGATCTATTGCATACTACCTTAAGAATAGAAAACTATTTCTGTAGAAGTTTAATGACATAGAAAACACAAAGTTGAGAGAGAGGAATTACAGAAAGATTTACATAGTTAATCAAACAGAGATTGGAAATCATTATGCTTTTCTCCTTTTTCCCTTTATGTAAATAAATTACCAATCAAATTAGAACACTTTCTGAATATTTTATTTATACTTTTTTTAAAAATCTGAAGAAAATGTTATTACATATGCACTCTAGCTTTGGGTGATAGATGATGACAAAAAATGTTAAATAGAGATATCTTTACTGAGATATTTATATGTGTCAGGGATTGTTTTATTAACTGTTCAAAACAAACTTTGTTGTTTTCTCATTTGTTTTTGTAGATGATAACATTCAGGTGTAATTTTCTCAATCTTAATATCTAACAAGTGTCAGGACTGAGATTTGAACCCAGGTCTCAGGTTTCTCTGCCCCCGGAATTCCATGTTTAAGCGTACATTCATTGCATTATGTCTGTCCAAAAAGTGGAGTGCCTGACCATGGTGTAAATGTGTGAAGTGTGCTGAGAGAGATTTTAGGGACAAAGACTTACAGGTGCTTTGATAGCAAAAATGAGGTCCTATCTCCAAAAAATAATAATTCCTAACTCCCCAGAGGCAAGTTTACATATTTTTTAAAATATATAAATCATGCTTATTTAGAAGCACTGTTTAAACTCTCAATAAATACTTGTTATCAAAATCTGATATCTAAAGCAGAAATAGAGACACAGATGTAGAGAACAAATTTATGGATACCAAGGCGGAGGGATGAATTTGGAGATTGGGATTTACATATATACACTACTATGTATAAAATAGATAACTAATGAGAACCTACTATATACCACAAGGAACTCTACTCATTGCTCTGTGGTGACTTAAATGGAAAGGAAATCTAAAGAAAGAGGGGATATATGTATACATATAACTGATTCACTTTGCTGTACAGCAGAAACTAACACAACACTGTAAAGCAACTATGCTCCAATAAAAATTAAGAAAAAAATCTGACATTTGAAAGTTTAGTCAGGAAGAAGTTGAGGAAATGAAAGAGACAGATTTAGTCAAGGATACATCCCATATGCTAGAACTTTGTCTCAATGCAATCCCTAATTGCAAAGTTAACAAATAAATCTAGTTCCTGTTTGGACCAATTCCCAGCATTAAAACTATATCAAGGAATATTGGTGGACAATCACATTGTATCCATAATCTGGATCTGACAATTATGAACATTTTGGCATATATGTTTTACCTCCATATTTTGATGAACTCTTTCGTCACAAATCCTATATATGAAAAAGTCCTTCTAAATAGTTTAGCATGAGGTTTTAAAAAAAAAGATATTTTCTTACAAAATGGTAAGTATGATACCATTATTATAGTTAATAAAATGATCAGTTATTCTGTATCATCTAGCATCCTAAATAGAAATATCTCTGTCTCCAGCTGTATTTTTACATTTTTGTTGTTCTAAACAGAATTCTGAGTCCAAAAATTAAACTTGATTGAGATATTCTTTTACTCTTTTAAGAAAATACAATTTAACATTAAGCAAGTAACAATAAATCAGAACTCTTAAATGAAATAAATATATCATTACAATAAACTCAGTAATTATGTTTATCACTGTAACCTGAACCAGTGAAACTTTATATCAGAAAGGCCCCAGTTCAAGGATTGGGTCCTGGAAACCACAAATCCACTCCCACTCCTAATTATCAAATAATGATCCTAAGGTCCAGAAAGGGTACATTAATTACTCAAGATCACACAGCTAACAAGTTTCAAAAAGAAGAGCTGCCAATAAAGCTTGGACCTCTGGACTCTCAGCTGAAGATATTTTATATTATTCAGGTGAAAATGTATGATCAGTGATTGAAATATTGAGCATTATATAATATTTAGGTATTTTACTCAGAATATAAGTATTTCAAAAAAAGATATTTTCAACATGAGTGATAAAAACGATAAAATACAATTTACCATAATTTACAAATAACATGAAGGGTGCTGAATCTTGCGTTTGAGATTTCATTTTGCATGATCTAACCTAATGTAATAAAGAAGCTGTCAGAATCAGAAGTTGTCAGAATCTAACCTAATGTAATAAAGAAGTCAGACTGTCAATCAAAGCAATGACACGTAGGCATGCACCAAATATTTTTCCATTCAAAAAAGTATCTCTGATATGATTATGAATTCTGCTAGGGGACTATCAGACTTGTCATTTTCCCTCAGTGTCCTGGACCCATATGCCCAGATTGGACTAGCTTCATGATTTCAACAGTGGAAAAGAACAGTAAAAAGATAGTCAAATAAATTGCCTACTTCCACAATGATCAGAAAATTTCAATTTTTGGTAAGTTTAAAAAGATCCAAGAAATTGATTTAAGCATGAGGAAAGAACAGAGTTTCATATTTTGAACTGGCTAAAAATAAAAATAATATAGTTTGCTTATGATACAGATATGCAAATGTTATATTTCTTGGTACTTTATGATTTTCAAAACTTCTGAAATTAGGAAAATTCATTGAATTTCTTGGAATTGTTATGATTTTTACATAATGTACTATGTTATTATCACATAAATTTTGTTACTTATAAGGTCCATTCCCCGCATCCAACTTTTAAAATAATGTATCAATGGGATAAATGAAAAACCTAGATAATCTCCCCAATCAAGGCCAAAAAAAAAAAAAAAAAAGATATCTCAACATTTTTCCTTGAATTTACTCAGCCTTTAAGCAACAGAAATGTCTGTGTAAAGCATCAGTTTGACAGGGAGCGTCAAAACTTAAAAATCTTATGCTTTGGCTTCTTATCTCAGAGGGTGATTTACTGGTGCCCAAAAGTTACATTAAATCAGAATAAATGGCCATTTGTTGGGAAACACGTCTTCAGCTCTGCACAATGGCTTTTCTTGTCCTTGCAATGCAGGCTTAATAAATAAAATCTGCACACACACTAAAATCGGTCCAAACTTTATTTTACCTTCT
>NW_028124390.1:0-55000 GCF_965194825.1 Balaenoptera physalus | reverse complement strand
GGATAGGTTTAATAACTACCCTAACCCTAATGCGTACCCTAACCCTAACCCCTACCCTAACCCTAATACGTAACCTAATCCTAACCCGTACCCTAAACGGAGCCCTAACCCTAACACTAACCCTAACACTAACCCTAACCCATACCATACGCCGTACCCGAACACCTCACCGAACCCGTACCCTTAGCCGTACCCTAAGCCGTACCCCAAGCCTAACCCTAACCCTAGGCTACCCTTGACTGCTTCTGCCTCCAATAGATTTCCTAAGCACTAGTGTTTTAAGGAACAGCTTAAAAAGAGAATCCTAATGTGATTTCTTTATAATGGGTGTGTTCCTTATATTATCTTAGTGTCTAAGATCTTCTCCAAAAATGGACCCCCAAATAATATGGCTTTACGTGCTACGGGGTATCTAGAGAGGGGGATAGGTTTAATAACTTCCCTAACCCTAACGCGTACCCTAACCCTAACCCCTACCCTAACCCTAAGACGTACACTAATCCTAACCCGTACCCTAAACCGAGCCCTAACCCTAACACTAACCCTAACCCTAACCCTAACCCATACCCTACGCTGTACCCGAACCCCTCACCGAACCCGTTCCCTAAGCCGTACCCTAAGCCGTACCCTAAGCCTAACCCTAACCCTAGGCTACCGTTGACTGCTTCTGCCTCCAATAGATTTCCTAAGCACTAGTGTTTTAAGGAACATCTTATAAAGAGAATCCTAATGTGATTTCTTTATAATAGGTGTGTTCCTTATCTTATCCTAGTGTCTAAACTCTTCTCCATGGCTGGACCCCCAAATAATATTCCTTTTCGTGCTAAGGGGTATCTAGAGAGTCGGATAGGTTTAATAACTACCCTAACCCTAATGCGTACCCTAACCCTAACCCCTACCCTAACCCTAATACGTAACCTAATCCTAACCCGTACCCTAAACGGAGCCCTAACCCTAACACTAACCCTAACACTAACCCTAACCCATACCCTACGCCGTACCCGAACCCTTCACCGAACCCGTACCCTAAGCCGTACCCTAAGCCTAACCCCAAGCCTAACCCTAACCCTAGGCTACCCTTGACTGCTTCTGCCTCCAATAGATTTCCTAAGCACTAGTGTTTTAAGGAACAGCTTAAAAAGAGAATCCTAATGTGATTTCTTTATAATGGGTGTGTTCCTTATCTTATCCTAGTGTCTAAACTCTTCTCCATGGCTGGACCTCCAAATAATATTCCTTTACGTGCTACGGGGTATCTAGAGAGTGGGATAGGTTTAATTACTACCCTAACACTAACGCATACCCTAACCCTAACCCCTACCCTAAACCTAACACGTACCCTAATCCTAACCAATACCCTAAACTGAGCCCTAACCCTAACACTAACCCTAACCCTAACCCTATCCCATACCCAACGCCGTACCCGAAGCCCTCCACGAACCCGTACCCGAAGCCGTACCCTAAGCCGAACCCCAAGCCTAACCCTAACCCTAGGCTACCCTTGACTGCTTCTGCCTCCAATAGATTTCCTAAGCACTAGTGTTTTAAGGAACAGCTTTAAAAGAGAATCCTAATGTGATTTCTTTATAATGGGTGTGTTCCTTATCTTATCCTAGTGTCTAAACTCTTCTCCATGGCTGGACCCCCAAATAATATTCCTTTACGTGCTAAGGTGTATCTAGAGATTGGGAAAGGTTTAATAACTACCTTAACTCTAACGCGTACCCTAACCCTAACCCCTACCCTAACCCTAACATGTACCCTAAACCTAACCCGTACCCTAAACCGAGTGCTAACCCTAACACTAACCCTAACCCTAACCCTAACCCATACCCTACGCCGTACACGAACCCCTCCCCGAACCCGTACCCTAAGCCGTACCCTAAGCCTAACCCTAAGCCTAACCCTAACCCTATGCTCCCCTTGACTGCTTCTGCCTCCAATAGATTTCCTAAGCACTAGTGTTTTAAGGAACAGCTTAAAAAGAGAATCCTAATGTGATTTCTTTATAATGGGTGTGTTCCTTATCTTATCCTAGTGTCTAAACTCTTCTCCATGGCTGGACTCCCAAATAATATTCCTTTACGTGCTAAGGGGTATCTAGAGAGTGGGATAGGTTTAATAACTACCCTAACCCTAATGCGTACCCTAACCATAACCCCTACCCTAACCCTAATATGTAACCTAATCCTAACCCGTACCCTAAACGGAGCCCTAACCCTAACACTAACCCTAACACTAACCCTAACCCCTACCCTACGCCGTACCCGAACCCCTCACCGAACCCGTACCCTAAGCCGTACCCTAAGACTAACCCCAAGCCTAACCCTAACCCTAGGCTACCCTTGACTACTTCTGCCTCCTATAGATTTCCTAAGCACTAGTGTTTTAAGGAACAGCTTAAAAAGAGAATCCTAATGTGATTTCTTTATAATGGGTGTGTTCCTTATATTATCTTAGTGTCTAAGATCTTCTCCATGGATGGACCCCCAAATAATATGGCTTTACGTGCTACGGGGTATCTAGAGAGTGGGATAGGTTTAATAACTACCCTAACCCTAACGCGTACCCTAACCCTAACCCCTACCCTAACCCTAAGACGTACACTAAACCTAACCCGTACCCTAAACCGAGCCCTAACCCTAACACTAACCCTAACCCTAACCCTAACCCATACCCTACGCCGTACCCGAACGCCTCCCCGAACCCGTACCCTAAGCCATACCCTAAGCCGTACCCTAAGCCTAACGCTAACCCTAGGCTACCCTTGACTGCTTCTGCCTCCAGTAGATTTCCTAAGCACTAGTGTTTTAAGGAACAGCTTAAAAAGCGCATCCTAATGTGATTTCTTTATAATGGGTGTGTTCCTTATCTTAACCTAGTGTCTAAACTCTTCTCCATGGCTGGACCCCCAAATAATATTCCTTTTCGTGCTAAGGGGTATCTAGAGAGTGGGATAGGTTTAAAAACTACCTTAACACTAACGCGTACCCTAACTCTAACCCCTACCCTAACCCTAACATGTACCCTAATCCTAACCCGTACCCTAAACCGAGCCCTAACCCTAACACTAACCCTAACCCTAACCCTAAGACATACCCTACGCCGTACACGAACCCCTCCCCGAACCCGTACCCTAAGCCGTACCCTAAGCCTAACCCTAAGCCTAACCCTAGCCCTAGGCTACCCTTGACTGCTTCTGCCTCCAATAGATTTCCTAAGCACTAGTGTTTTAAGGAACAGCTTAAAAAGAGAATCCTAATGTGATTTCTTTATAATGGGTGTGTTCCTTATCTTATCCTAGTGTCTAAACTCTTCTCCATGGCTGGACCCCCAAATAATATCCCTTTACTTGCTAAGGGGTATCTAGAGAGTGGGATAGGTTTAATAACTACCCTAACCCTAATGCGTACCCTAACCCTAACCCCTACCCTAACCCTAATACGTAACCTAATCCTAACCCGTACCCTAAACGGAGCCCTAACCCTAACACTAACCCTAACACTAACCCTAACCCATACCATACGCCGTACCCGAACACCTCACCGAACCCGTACCCTTAGCCGTACCCTAAGCCGTACCCCAAGCCTAACCCTAACCCTAGGCTACCCTTGACTGCTTCTGCCTCCAATAGATTTCCTAAGCACTAGTGTTTTAAGGAACAGCTTAAAAAGAGAATCCTAATGTGATTTCTTTATAATGGGTGTGTTCCGTATATTATCTTAGTGTCTAAGATCTTCTCCAAAAATGGACCCCCAAATAATATGGCTTTACGTGCTACGGGGTATCTAGAGAGGGGGATAGGTTTAATAACTTCCCTAACCCTAACGCGTACCCTAACCCTAACCCCTACCCTAACCCTAAGACGTACACTAATCCTAACCCGTACCCTAAACCGAGCCCTAACCCTAACACTAACCCTAACCCTAACCCTAACCCATACCCTACGCTGTACCCGAACCCCTCACCGAACCCGTTCCCTAAGCCGTACCCTAAGCCGTACCCTAAGCCTAACCCTAACCCTAGGCTACCGTTGACTGCTTCTGCCTCCAATAGATTTCCTAAGCACTAGTGTTTTAAGGAACATCTTATAAAGAGAATCCTAATGTGATTTCTTTATAATAGGTGTGTTCCTTATCTTATCCTAGTGTCTAAACTCTTCTCCATGGCTGGACCCCCAAATAATATTCCTTTTCGTGCTAAGGAGTATCTAGAGAGTCGGATAGGTTTAATAACTACCCTAACCCTAATGCGTACCCTAACCCTAACCCCTACCCTAACCCTAATACGTAACCTAATCCTAACCCGTACCCTAAACGGAGCCCTAACCCTAACACTAACACTAACACTAACCCTAACCCATACCCTACGCCGTACCCGAACCCCTCACCGAACCCGTACCCTTAGCCGTACCCTAAGCCGTACCCCAAGCCTAACCCTAACCCTAGGCTACCCTTGACTGCTTCTGCCTCCAATAGATTTCCTAAGCACTAGTGTTTTAAGGAACAGCTTAAAAAGAGAATCCTAATGTGATTTCTTTATAATGGGTGTGTTCCTTATATTATCTTAGTGTCTAAGAACTTCTCCAAAAATGGACCCCCAAATAATATGGCTTTACGTGCTACGGGGTATCTAGAGAGTGGGATAGGTTTAATAACTTCCCTAACCCTAACGCGTACCCTAACCCTAACCCCTACCCTAACCCTAAGACGTACACTAATCCTAACCCGTACCCTAAACCGAGCCCTAACCCTAACACTAACCCTAACCCTAACCCTAACCCATACCCTACGCCGTACCCGAAGCCCTCCCCGAACCCGTTCCCTAAGCCGTACCCTAAGCCGGACCCTAAGCCTAACCCTAACCCTAGGCTACCATTGACTGCTTCTGCCTCCAATAGATTTCCTAAGCACTAGTGTTTTAAGGACCATCTTATAAAGAGAATCCTAATGTGATTTCTTTATAATAGGTGTGTTCCTTATCTTATCCTAGTGTCTAAACTCTTCTCCATGGCTGGACCCCCAAATAATATTGCTTTTCGTGCTAAGGGGTATCTAGAGAGTCGGATAGGTTTAATAACTACCCTAACCCAAACGCGTACCCTAACCCTAACCGCTACTCTAACCCTAACACTTACCCTAATCCTATCCCGTACCCTAAACGAAGCTCTAACCCTAACACTAATCCAAACCCTAACCCTAACCCATACCCTCCGCCGTACACGAACCCCTCCCCGAACCCGTACCCTAAGCCATACCCTAAGCCGTAACCTAAGCCTAACCCTAACCCTAGGCTACCCTTGACTGCTTCTGCCTCCAATAGATTTCCTAAGCACTAGTGTTTTAAGGAACAGCTTAAAAAGAGAATCCTAATGTGATTTCTTTATAATGTGTGTGTTCCTTATATTATCTTAGTGTCTAAGATCTTCTCCATGGATGGACCCCCAAATAATATGGCTTTACCTGCTACGGGGTATCTAGAGAGTGGGATAGGTTTAATAACTACCCTAACCCTAACGCGTACCCTAACCATAACCCCTACCCTAACCCTAATATGTAACCTAATCCTAACCCGTACCCTAAACGGAGCCCTAACCCTAACACTAACCCTAACACTAACCCTAACCCCTACCCTACGCCGTACCCGAACCCCTCACCGAACCCGTACCCTAAGCCGTACCCTAAGACTAACCCCAAGCCTAACCCTAACCCTAGGCTACCCTTGACTACTTCTGCCTCCTATAGATTTCCTAAGCACTAGTGTTTTAAGGAACAGCTTAAAAAGAGAATCCTAATGTGATTTCTTTATAATGGGTGTGTTCCTTATATTATCTTAGTGTCTAAGATCTTCTCCATGGATGGACCCCCAAATAATATGGCTTTACGTGCTACGGGGAATCTAGAGAGTGGGATAGGTTTAATAACTACCCTAACCCTAACGCGTACCCTAACCCTAACCCCTACCCTAACCCTAAGACGTACACTAAACCTAACCCGTACCCTAAACCGAGCCCTAACCCTAACACTAACCCTAACCCTAACCCTAACCCATACCCTACGCCGTACCCGAACGCCTCCCCGAACCCGTACCCTAAGCCATACCCTAAGCCGTACCCTAAGCCTAACCCTAACCCTAGGCTACCCTTGACTGCTTCTGCCTCCAGTAGATTTCCTAAGCACTAGTGTTTTAAGGAACAGCTTAAAAAGCGCATCCTAATGTGATTTCTTTATAATGGGTGTGTTCCTTATCTTAACCTAGTGTCTAAACTCTTCTCCATGGCTGGACCCCCAAATAATATTCCTTTTCGTGCTAAGGGGTATCTAGAGAGTGGGATAGGTTTAATAACTACCTTAACACTAACGCGTACCCTAACTCTAACCCCTACCCTAACCCTAACATGTACCCTAATCCTAACCCGTACCCTAAACCGAGCCCTAACCCTAACACTAACCCTAACCCTAACCCTAACACATACCCTACGCCGTACACGAACCCCTCCCCGAACCCGTACCCTAAGCCGTACCCTAAGCCTAACCCTAAGCCTAACCCTAGCCCTAGGCTACCCTTGACTGCTTCTGCCTCCAATAGATTTCCTAAGCACTAGTGTTTTAAGGAACAGCTTAAAAAGAGAATCCTAATGTGATTTCTTTATAATGGGTGTGTTCCTTATCTTATCCTAGTGTCTAAACTCTTCTCCATGGCTGGACCCCCAAATAATATTCCTTTACGTGCTAAGGTGTATCTAGAGAGTGGGATAGGTTTAATAACTACCCTAACCCTAATGCGTACCCTAACCCTAACCCCTACCCTAAGCCTAATACGTAACCTAATCCTAACCCGTACCCTAAACGGAGCCCTAACCCTAACACTAAACCTAACACTAACCCTAACCCATACCCTACGCCGTACCCAAACCCCTCACCGAATCCGTACCCTAAGCCGTACCCTAAGCCTAACCCCAAGCCTAACCCTAACCCTAGGCTACCCTTGACTGCTTCTGCCTCCAATAGATTTCCTAAGCACTAGTGTTTTAAGGAACAGCTTAAAAAGAGAATCCTAATGTGATTTCTTTATAATGGGTGTGTTCCTTATATTATCTTAGTGTCTAAGATCTTCTCCATGGATGGACCCCCAAATAATATGGCTTTACCTGCTACGGGGTATCTAGAGAGTGGGATAGGTTTAATAACTATCCTAACCCTAACGCGTACCCTAACCCTAACCCCTACTCTAACCCTAAGACGTACACTAATCCTAACCCGTACCCTAAACCGAGCCCTAACCCTAACACTAACCCTAACCCTAACCCTAACCCATACCATACGCCGTACCCAAAGCCCTCCCCGAACCCGTACCCTAATTCGTACCCTAAGCCGTACCCTAAGCCTAACCCTAACCGTAGGCTACCCTTGACTGCTTCTGCCTCCAATAGATTTCCTAAGCACTAGTGTTTTAAGGAACAGCTTATAAAGAGAATCCTAATGTGATTTCTTTATAATAGGTGCGTTCCTTATCTTATCCTAGTGTCTAAACACTTCTCCATGGCTGGACCCCCAAATAATATTCCTTTTCGTGCTAAGGGGTATCTAGAGAGTCGGATAGGTTTAATAACTACCCTAACCCTAACGCGTACACTAACCCTAACACCTACTCTAACCCTAACACGTACCCTAATCCTATCCCGTACCCTAAACGGAGCCCAACCCTAACACTAACCCAAACCCTAACCCTAACCCATACCCTCCGTCGTACACGAACCCCTCCCCGAACCCGTACCCTAAGCCGTACCCTAAGCCGTACCCTAAGCCTAACCCTAACCCTAGGCTACCCTTGACTGCTTCAGCCTCCAATAGATTTCCTAGGCACTAGTGTTTTAAAGAACAGCTTAAAAAGAGAATACTAATGTATTTTCTTTTTAATGGGTGTGTTCCTTATCTTATCCTAGTGTCTAAACTCTTCTCCTTGGCTGGACCCCCAAATAAAATTCCTTTACGTGCTAAGGTGTATCTAGAGAGTGGGACAGGTTTAATAACTACCCTAACTCTAACGCGTACACTAACCCTAACCCCTACCCTAACCCTAACATGTACCCTAAACCTAACCCGTACCCTAAACCGAGCGCTAACCCTAACACTAACCCTAACCCTAACCCTATCCCATACCCAACGTCGTACCCGAAGCCCTCCCCGAACCCGTACCCTAAGCCGTACACTAAGCCTAACCCTAAGCCTAATCCTAACCCTAACCCATACCCTACGCCGTACCCGAACGCCTCCCCGAACCCGTACCCTAAGCCGTACCCTAAGCCTAACCCTAAGCCTAACCCTAACCTTAGGCTACCCTTGACTGCTTCTGCCTCCAATAGATTTCCTAAGCACTAGTGTTTTAAGGAACAGCTTAAAAAGAGAATCCTAATGTGATTTCTTTATAATGGGTGTGTTCCTTATCTTATCCTAGTGTCTAAACTCTTCTCCATGGCTGAACCCCCAAATAATATTCCTTTACGTGCTACGGGGTATCTAGAGTGTGGGATATGTTTAATAACTACCCTCACCCTAATGCGTACCCTAACCCTAACCCCTACCCTAACCCTAACACGTAACCTAATCCTAACCCGTACCCTAAACGGGGCCCTAACCCTAACACTAACCCTAACCCTAACCCTAACCCATACCCTACGCCGTACCCGAACCCCTCCCCGAACCCGTACCCTAAGCCTAACCCCAAGCCTAACCCTAACCCTAGGCTACCCTTGACTGCTTCTGCCTCCAATAGATTTCCTTAGGACTAGTGTTTTAAGGAACAGCTTAAAAAGAGAATCCTAATGTGATTTCTTTATAATGGGTGTGTTCCTTATCTTATCCTAGTGTCTAAACCCTTCTCCATGGCTGGACCACCAAATAATATTCCTTTACGTGCTAAGGGGTATCTAGAGAGTGGGATAGGTTTAATAACTACCCTAACACTAACGCGTACCCTAACCCTAACCCCTACCCTAACACTAACACGTACCCTAATCCTAACCAATACCCTAAACCGAGCCCTAACCCTAACACTAACCCTAACCCTCACCCTAACCCATACCCTACACCGTAACCGAAGCCCTCCCCGAACCCGTACCCTAAGCCGTACCCTAAGCCGTACCCTAAGCTTAACCCTAACCGTAGGCTACCCTTGACTGCTTCTGCCTCCAATAGATTTCCTAAGCACTAGTGTTTTAAGGAACAGCTTAAAAAGAGAATCCTAATGTGATTTCTTTATAATGGGTGTGTTCCTTATCTTATCCTAGTGTCTAAACTCTTCTCCATGGCTGGACCCCCAAATAATATTCCTTTACGTGCTAAGGTGTATCTAGAGAGTGGAATAGGTTTAATAACTACCCTAACACTAACGCGTACCCTAACCCTAACCCCTACCCTAACCCTAACATGTACCCTAATCCTAACTCGTACCCTAAACCGAGCCCTAACCCTAACACTAACCCTAACCCTAACCCTAACCCATGCCCTACGCCGTACTCGATCCCCTCCCCGAACCCGTACCCTAAGCCGTACCCTAAGCCTAACCCTAAGCCTAACCCTAGCCCTAGGCTACCCTTGACTGCTTCTGCCTCCAATAGATTTCCTAAGCACTAGTGTTTTAAGGAACAGCTTAAAAAGAGAATCCTAATGTGATTTCTTTATAATGGGTGTGTTCCTTATATTATCTTAGTGTCTAAGATCTTCTCCATTGATGGACGACCAAATAATATGGCTTTACGTGCTACGGGGTATCTAGAGAGTGGGATACGTTTAATAACTACCCTAACCCTAACGCGTACCCTAACCCTAAGCCCTACCCTAACCCTAAGACGTACACTAATCCTAACACGTACCCTAAACCGAGCCCTAACCCTAACACTAACCCTAACCCTAACCCTAACCCATACCCTACGCCGTACCCGAAGCCCTCCCCGAAACCGTACCCTAAGCCGTACCCTAAGCCGTACCCTAAGCCTAACCCTAACCCTAGGCTACCCTTGACTGCTTCTGCCTCCAATAGATTTCGGAAGCACTAGTATTTAAGGAACATCTTATAAAGAGAATCCTAATGTGATTTCTTTATAATGGGTGTGTTCCTTATCTTATCCTAGTGTCTAAACTCTTCTCCATGGCTGGACCCCCAAATAATATTCCTTTTCGTGCTAAGGGGTATCTAGAGAGTCGGATAGGTTTAATAACTACCCTAAACCTAACGCGTACCCTAACCCTAACCCCTATTCTAACCCTAACACGTACCCTAATCCTATCCCGTACCCTAAACGGAGCCCTAACCCTAACACTAACCCTAACACTAACCCTAACCCATACCCTACGCCGTACCCGAACCCCTCCCCGAACCCGTACCCTAAGCCGTACCCTAAGCCTAACCCGAACCCTAGGCTACCCTTGACTGCTTCTGCCTCCAATAGATTTCGGAAGCACTAGTGTTTAAGGAACATCTTATAAAGAGAATCCTAATGTGATTTCTTTATAATGGGTGTGTTCCTTATCTTATCCTAGTGTCTAAACTCTTCTCCATGTCTGGATCCCCACATAATATTCCTTTACGTGATAAGGTGTATCTAGAGATTGGGATAGGTTTAATAACTACCTTAACTCTAACGCGTACCCTAACCCTAACCCCTACCCGAACCCTAACACGTACACTAAACCGAGCCCTAACCCTAACACTAACCCTAACCCTAACCCTAACCCATACCCTACGCCGTACCCGAACCCCTCCCCGAACCCGTACCCTAAGCCGTACCCTAAGCCGTACCCTAAGCCTAACCCTAACCCTAGGCTACCCTTGACTGCTTCTGCCTCAAATAGATTTCGTAAGCACTAGTGTTTAAGGAAAATCTTATAAAGAGAATCCTAATGTGATTTCTTTATAATGGGTGTGTTCCTTATCTTATCCTAGTGTCTAAACTCTTCTCCATGGCTGGACCCCCAAATAATATTCCTTTTCCTGCTAAGGGTTATCTAGAGAGTCGGATAGGTTTAATAACTACCCTAAACCTAACGCGTACCCTAACCCTAACCCTACCCTAACCCTAACACGTACCCTAATCCTAACCAATATCCTAAACCGAGCCCTAACCCTAACACTAATCCTAACCCTAACCCTAAACCATACCCTACGCCGTACCCGAACCCCTCCCCGAACCCGTACCCTAAGCCGTACCCTAAGCCTAATCCTAAGCATAACCCTAACCCTAGGCTACCCTTGACTGCTTCTGCCTCCAATAGATTTCCTAAGCACTAGTGTTTTAAGGAACAGCTTAAAAAGAGAATCCTAATGTGATTTCTTTATAATGGGTGTGTTCCTTATCTTATCCTAATGTCTAAACTCTTCTCCATGGCTGGACCCCCAAATAATATTCCTTTACGTGCTAAGGGGTATCTAGAGAATGGGACAGGTTTAATAACTACCCTAACCCTAAGGCGTACCCTAACCCTAAACCCTACCCTAACCCTAACACATACCCTAATCCTAACCCGTACCCTAAACCGAGCCCTAACCCTAACACTAACCCTAACCCTAAACCTAACCCATACCCTACGCCGTACCCGAAGCCCTCACCGAACCGGTACCCTAAGCCGTACCCTAAGCCTAACCCTAAGCCTAACACTAACCCTAGGCTACCCTTGACTGCTTCTGCCTCCAATAGATTTCCTAAGCACTAGTGTTTTAAGGAACAGCTTAAAGAGAGAATCCTAATGTGATTTCTTTATAATGGGTGTGTTCCTTATCTTACCCTAGTGTCTAATCTCTTCTCCATGGCTGGACCCCCAAATAATATTCCTTTACGTTCTAAGGTGTATCTAGAGAGTGGGATAGATTTAATAACTACCTTAACCCTAACGCAAACCCTAACCCTAACCCCTACCCTAACACTAACACGTACACTAATCCTAACCAATACCCTAAACCGAGCCCTAACCCTAACACTAAACCTAACCCTAACCCTAACCCATACCCTACGCCGTACCCAAAGCCCTCCCCGAACCCGTACCCTAAGCCGTACCCTAAGCCTAACCCTAAGCCTAATCCTAACCCTAACCCATACCCTACGCCGTACCCGAACCCCTCCCCGAACCCGTACCCTAAGCCGAACCCCAAGCCTAACCCTAACCCTAGGCTACCCTTGACTGCTTCTGCCTCCAATAGATTTCCTAAGCACTAGTGTTTTAAGGAACAGCTTAAAAAGAGAATCCTAATGTGATTTCTTTATAATGGGTGTGTTCCTTATCTTATCCTAGTGTCTAAACCCTTCTCCATGGATGGACCTCCAAATAATATTCCTTTACGTGCTAAGGGGAATCTAGAGAGTGGGATAGGTTTAATAACTACCCTAACACTAACGCGTACACTAACCCTAACCCCTACCCTAACACTAACACGTACCCTAATCCTAACCAATACCCTAAATCGAGCCCTAACCCTAACACTAACCCTAACCCTAACCCTAACCCATACCCTACGTCGTACCCGAAGCCCTCCCCGAACCCGTACCCTAAGCCGTACCCTAAGCCGTACCCTAAGCCTAACCCTAACCCTAGGCTACCCTTGACTGCTTCTGCCTCCAATAGATTTCCTAAGCACTAGTGTTTTAAGGAACAGCTTAAAAAGAGAATTCTAATGTGATTTCTTTATAATGGGTGTGTTCCTTATCTTATCCTAGTGTATAAACTCTTCTCCATGGCTGGACCCCCAAATAATATTCCTTTACGTGCTAAGGGGTATCTAGAGAGTGGGATAGGTTTAATAACTACCCTCACCCTAATGCGTACCCTAACCCTAACCCCTACCCTAACCCTAACACGTAACCTAATCCTAACCCGTACCCTAAACGGAGCCCTAACCCTAACACTAACCCTAACCCTAACCCTAACCCATACCCTACGCCGTACCCGAACCCCTCCCCGAACCCGTACCCTAAGCCGAAACCCAAGCCTAACCCTAACCCTAGGCTACCCTTGACTGCTTCTGCCTCCAATAGATTTCCTAAGCACTAGTGTTTTAAGGAACAGCTTAAAAAGAGAATCCTAATGTGATTTCTTTATAATGGGTGTGTTCCTTATCTTATCCTAGTGTCTAAACTCTTCTCCATGGCTGGACCTCCAAATAATATTCCTTTACGTGCTAAGGGGTATCTAGAGAGTGGGATAGGTTTAATAACTACCCTAACACTAACGCGTACCCTAATCCTAACCCCTACCCTAACCCTAACACGTACCCTAATCCTAACCAATACCCTAAACCGAGCCCTAACCCTAACACTAACCCTAACACTAACCCTAACCCATACCCTTTGCCGTACCCGTAGCCCTCCCCGAACCGGTACCCTAAGCCGTACCCTAAGCCGTACCCTAAGCCTAACCCTAACCCTAGGCTACCCTTGACTGCTTCTGCCTCCAATAGATTTCCTAAGCACTAGTGTTTTAAGGAACAGCTTAAAAAGAGAATCCTAATGTGATTTCTTTATAATGGGTGTGTTCCTTATCTTATCCTAATGTCTAAACCCTTCTCCATGGCTGGACCTCCAAATAATATTCCTTTACGTGCTAAGAGGTATCTAGAGAGTGGGATAGGTTTAATAACTACCCTAACACTAACGCGTACCCTAACCCTAATCCCTACCCTAACACTAACACGTACCCTAATCCTAACCAAACCCTAAATCGAGCCCTAACCCTAACACTAACCCTAACCCTAACCCTAACCCATACCCTACGTCGTACCCGAAGCCCTCCCCGAACCAGGACCCTAAGCCGTACCCTAAGCCGTACCCTAAGCCTAACCCTAACCATAGGCTACCCTTGACTGCTTCTGCCTCCAATAGATTTCCTAAGCACTAGTGTTTTAAGGAACAGCTTAAAAAGAGAATCCTAATGTGATTTCTTTATAATGGGTGTGTTCCTTATATTATCTTAGTGTCTAAGATCTTCTCCTTGGATGGACCCCCAAATAATATGGCTTTACGTGCTACGGGGTATCTAGAGAGTGGGAAAGGTTTAATAACTACCCTAACCCTAACGCGTAACCTAACCCTAACCCCTACCCTAAACCTAAGACGTACACTAATCCTAACCCGTACCCGAAAACGAGCCCTAACCCTAACACTAACCCTAACCCTAACCCTAACCCATACCCTATGCCGTACCCGAAGCCCTCCCCGAACCCTAACCCTAAGCCGTACCCTAAGCCGTACCCTAAGCCTAACCCTAACCCTAGGCTACCCTTGACTGCTTCTGCCTCCAATAGATTTCCTAAGCACTAGTGTTTTAAGGAACATCTTATAAAGAGAATCCTAATGTGATTTGTTTATTATAGGTGTGTTCCTTATCTTATCCTAGTGTCTAAACTCTTCTCCATGGCTGGACCCCCAAATAATATTCCTTTTCGTGCTAAGGGGTATCTAGAGAGTCGGATAGGTTTAATAACTACCCTAACCCTAACGCGTACCCTAACCCTAACCCCTACTCTAACCCTAACACGTACCCTAATCCTATCCCGTACCCTAAACGGAGCCCTAACCCTAACACTAACCCTAACACTAACCCTAACCCATACCCTACGCCGTACCCGAACCCCTCCCCGAACCCGTACCCTAAGCCGTACCCTAAGCCTAACCCAAGCCTAACCCTAACCCTAGGCTACCCTTGACTGCTTCTGCCTCCAATAGATTTCCTAAGCACTAGTGTTTTAAGGAACAGCTTAAAAAGATAATCCTAATGTGATTTCTTTATAATGGGTGTGTTCCTTATCTTATCCTAGTGTCTAAACTCTTCTCCATGGCTGGACCCCCAAATAATATTCCTTTACGTGCTAAGGTGTATCTAGAGATTGGGATAGGTTTAATAACTACCTTAACTCTAACGCGTACCCTAACCCTAACCCCTACCCGAACCCTAACACGTACCCTAATCCTAACCCGTACCCTAAACCGAGCTCTAACCCTAACACTAACCCTAACCCTAACCCTAACCCATACCCTACGTCGTACCCGAAGCCCTCCCCGAACCCGTACCCTAAGCCGTACACTAAGCCTAACCCTAAGCCTAATCCTAACCCTAACCCATACCCTACGCCGTACCCGAACGCCTCCCCGAACCCGTACCCTAAGCCGTACCCTAAGCCTAACCCTAAGCCTAACCCTAACCTTAGGCTACCCTTGACTGCTTCTGCCTCCAATAGATTTCCTAAGCACTAGTGTTTTAAGGAACAGCTTAAAAAGAGAATCCTAATGTGATTTCTTTATAATGGGTGTGTTCCTTATCTTATCCTAGTGTCTAAACTCTTCTCCATGGTTGGACCCCCAAATAATATTCCTTTACGTGCTAAGGGGTATCTAGAGAGTGGGATAGGTTTAATAACTACCCTAACCCTAATGCGTACCCTAACCCTAACCCCTACCCTAACCCTAACACGTACCCTAATCTTAACCCGTACCCTAAACCGAGCCCTAACCCTAACACTAACCCTAACCCTAACCCTAACCGATACCCTACGCCGTACCCGAAGCCCTCACCGAACCCGTACCCTAAGCCGTACCCTAAGCCTAAACCTAAGCCTAACCCTAACCCTAGGCTACCCTTGACTGCTTCTGCCTCCAATAGATTTCCTAAGCACTAGTGTTTTAAGGAACAGCTTAAAAAGAGAATCCTAATGTGATTTCTTTTTAATGGGTGTGTTCCTTATCTTATCCTAGTGTCTAAACTCTTTTCCATGGCTGAACCCCCAAATAATATTCCTTTACGTGCTAAGGGGTATCTAGAGAGTGGGATATGTTTAATAACTACCCTCACCCTAATGCGTACCCTAACCCTAACCCCTACCCTAACCCTAACACGTAACCTAATCCTAACCCGTACCCTAAACGGGGCCCTAACCCTAACACTAACCCTAACCCTAACCCTAACCCATACCCTACGCCGTACCCGAACCCCTCCCCGAACCCGTACCCTAAGCCTAACCCCAAGCCTAACCCTAACCCTAGGCTACCCTTGACTGCTTCTGCCTCCAATAGATTTCCTTAGGACTAGTGTTTTAAGGAACAGCTTAAAAAGAGAATCCTAATGTGATTTCTTTATAATGGGTGTGTTCCTTATCTTATCCTAGTGTCTAAACCCTTCTCCATGGCTGGACCACCAAATAATATTCCTTTACATGCTAAGGGGTATCTAGAGAGTGGGATAGGTTTAATAACTACCCTAACACTAACGCGTACCCTAACCCTAACCCCTACCCTAACACTAACACGTACCCTAATCCTAACCAATACCCTAAACCGAGCCCTATCCCTAACACTAACCCTAACCCTCACCCTAACCCATACCCTACACCGTAACCGAAGCCCTCCCCGAACCCGTACCCTAAGCCGTACCCTAAGCCGTACCCTAAGCTTAACCCTAACCGTAGGCTACCCTTGACTGCTTCTGCCTCCAATAGATTTCCTAAGCACTAGTGTTTTAAGGAACAGCTTAAAAAGAGAATCCTAATGTGATTTCTTTATAATGGGTGTGTTCCTTATCTTATCCTAGTGTCTAAACTCTTCTCCATGGCTGGACCCCCAAATAATATTCCTTTACGTGCTAAGGTGTTTCTAGAGAGTGGAATAGGTTTAATAACTACCCTAACACTAACGCGTACCCTAACCCTAACCCCTACCCTAACCCTAACATGTACCCTAATCCTAACTCGTACCCTAAACCGAGCCCTAACCCTAACACTAACCCTAACCCTAACCCTAACCCATGCCCTACGCCGTACTCGATCCCCTCCCCGAACCCGTACCCTAAGCCGTACCCTAAGCCTAACCCTAAGCCTAACCCTAGCCCTAGGCTACCCTTGACTGCTTCTGCCTCCAATAGATTTCCTAAGCACTAGTGTTTTAAGGAACAGCTTAAAAAGAGAATCCTAATGTGATTTCTTTATAATGGGTGTGTTCCTTATATTATCTTAGTGTCTAAGATCTTCTCCATTGATGGACGCCCAAATAATATGGCTTTACGTGCTACGGGGTATCTAGAGAGTGGGATAGGTTTAATAACTACCCTAACCCTAACGCGTACCCTAACCCTAAGCCCTACCCTAACCCTAAGACGTACACTAATCCTAACACGTACCCTAAACCGAGCCCTAACCCTAACACTAACCCTAACCCTAACCCTAACCCATACCCTACGCCGTACCCGAAGCCCTCCCCGAAACCGTACCCTAAGCCGTACCCTAAGCCGTACCCTAAGCCTAACCCTAACCCTAGGCTACCCTTGACTGCTTCTGCCTCCAATAGATTTCGGAAGCACTAGTGTTTAAGGAACATCTTATAAAGAGAATCCTAATGTGATTTCTTTATAATGGGTGTGTTCCTTATCTTATCCTAGTGTCTAAACTCTTCTCCATGGCTGGACCCCCAAATAATATTCCTTTTCGTGCTAAGGGGTATCTAGAGAGTCGGATAGGTTTAATAACTACCCTAAACCTAACGCGTACCCTAACCCTAACCCCTATTCTAACCCTAACACGTACCCTAATCCTATCCCGTACCCTAAACGGAGCCCTAACCCTAACACTAACCCTAACACTAACCCTAACCCATACCCTACGCCGTACCCGAACCCCTCCCCGAACCCGTACCCTAAGCCGTACCCTAAGCCTAACCCGAACCCTAGGCTACCCTTGACTGCTTCTGCCTCCAATAGATTTCGGAAGCACTAGTGTTTAAGGAACATCTTATAAAGAGAATCCTAATGTGATTTCTTTATAATGGGTGTGTTCCTTATCTTATCCTAGTGTCTAAACTCTTCTCCATGGCTGGATCCCCACATAATATTCCTTTACGTGATAAGGTGTATCTAGAGATTGGGATAGGTTTAATAACTACCTTAACTCTAACGCGTACCCTAACCCTAACCCCTACCCGAAACCTAACACGTACACTAAACCGAGCCCTAACCCTAACACTAACCCTAACCCTAACCCTAACCCATACCCTACGCCGTACCCGAACCCCTCCCCGAACCCGTACCCTAAGCCGTACCCTAAGCCGTACCCTAAGCCTAACCCTAACCCTAGGCTACCCTTGACTGCTTCTGCCTCAAATAGATTTCGTAAGCACTAGTGTTTAAGGAACATCTTATAAAGAGAATCCTAATGTGATTTCTTTATAATGGGTGTGTTCCTTATCTTATCCTAGTGTCTAAACTCTTCTCCATGGCTGGACCCCCATATAATATTCCTTTTCCTGCTAAGGGTTATCTAGAGAGTCGGATAGGTTTAATAACTACCCTAAACCTAACGCGTACCCTAACCCTAACCCTACCCTAACCCTAACACGTACCCAAATCCTAACCAATATCCTAAACCGAGCCCTAACCCTAACACTAACCCTAACCCTAACCCTAAACCATACCCTACGCCGTACCCGAACCCCTCCCCGAACCCGTACCCTAAGCCGTACCCTAAGCCTAATCCTAAGCATAACCCTAACCCTAGGCTACCCTTGACTGCTTCTGCCTCCAATAGATTTCCTAAGCACTAGTGTTTTAAGGAACAGCTTAAAAAGAGAATCCTAATGTGATTTCTTTATAATGGGTGTGTTCCTTATTTTATCCTAATGTCTAAACTCTTCTCCATGGCTGGACCCCCAAATAATATTCCTTTACGTGCTAAGGGGTATCTAGAGAATGGGACAGGTTTAATAACTACCCTAACCCTAAGGCGTACCCAACCCTAAACCCTACCCTAACCCTAACACATACCCTAATCCTAACCCGTACCCTAAACCGAGCCCTAACCCTAACACTAACCCTAACCCTAAACCTAACCCATACCCTACGCCGTACCCGAAGCCCTCACCGAACCGGTACCCTAAGCCGTACCCTAAGCCTAACCCTAAGCCTAACACTAACCCTAGGCTACCCTTGACTGCTTCTGCCTCCAATAGATTTCCTAAGCACTAGTGTTTTAAGGAACAGCTTAAAGAGAGAATCCTAATGTGATTTCTTTATAATGGGTGTGTTCCTTATCTTACCCTAGTGTCTAATCTCTTCTCCATGGCTGGACCCCCAAATAATATTCCTTTACGTTCTAAGGTGTATCTAGAGAGTGGGATAGGTTTAATAACTACCTTAACCCTAACGCAAACCCTAACCCTAACCCCTACCCTAACACTAACACGTACACTAATCCTAACCAATACCCTAAACCGAGCCCTAACCCTAACACTAAACCTAACCCTAACCCTAACCCATACCCTACGCCGTACCCAAAGCCCTCCCCGAACCCGTACCCTAAGCCGTACCCTAAGCCTAACCCTAAGCCTAATCCTAACCCTAACCCATACCCTACGCCGTACCCGAACCCCTCCCCGAACCCGTACCCTAAGCCGAACCCCAAGCCTAACCCTAACCCTAGGCTACCCTTGACTGCTTCTGCCTCCAATAGATTTCCTAAGCACTAGTGTTTTAAGGAACAGCTTAAAAAGAGAATCCTAATGTGATTTCTTTATAATGGGTGTGTTCCTTATCTTATCCTAGTGTCTAAACCCTTCTCCATGGATGGACCTCCAAATAATATTCCTTTACGTGCTAAGGGGAATCTAGAGAGTGGGATAGGTTTAATAACTACCCTAACACTAACGCGTACACTAACCCTAACCCCTACCCTAACACTAACACGTACCCTAATCCTAACCAATACCCTAAATCGAGCCCTAACCCTAACACTAACCCTAACCCTAACCCTAACCCATACCCTACGTCGTACCCGAAGCCCTCCCTGAACCCGTACCCTAAGCCGTACCCTAAGCCTAACCCTAACCCTAGGCTACCCTTGACTGCTTCTGCCTCCAATAGATTTCCTAAGCACTAGTGTTTTAAGGAACAGCTTAAAAAGAGAATTCTAATGTGATTTCTTTATAATGGGTGTGTTCCTTATCTTATCCTAGTGTATAAACTCTTCTCCATGGCTGGACCCCCAAATAATATTCCTTTACGTGCTAAGGGGTATCTAGAGAGTGGGATAGGTTTAATAACTACCCTCACCCTAATGCGTACCCTAACCCTAACCCCTACCCTAACCCTAACACGTAACCTAATCCTAACCCGTACTCTAAACGGAGCCCTAACCCTAACACTAACCCTAACCCTAACCCTAACCCATACCCTACGCCGTACCCGAACCCCTCCCCGAACCCGTACCCTAAGCCGAAACCCAAGCCTAACCCTAACCCTAGGCTACCCTTGACTGCTTCTGCCTCCAATAGATTTCCTAAGCACTAGTGTTTTAAGGAACAGCTTAAAAAGAGAATCCTAATGTGATTTCTTTATAATGGGTGTGTTCCTTATCTTATCCTAGTGTCTAAACTCTTCTCCATGGCTGGACCTCCAAATAATATTCCTTTACGTGCTAAGGGGTATCTAGAGAGTGGGATAGGTTTAATAACTACCCTAACACTAACGCGTACCCTAATCCTAACCCCTACCCTAACCCTAACACGTACCCTAATCCTAACCAATACCCTAAACCGAGCCCTAACCCTAACACTAACCCTAACACTAACCCTAACCCATACCCTTTGCCGTACCCGTAGCCCTCCCCGAACCGGTACCCTAAGCCGTACCCTAAGCCGTACCCTAAGCCTAACCCTAACCCTAGGCTACCCTTGACTGCTTCTGCCTCCAATAGATTTCCTAAGCACTAGTGTTTTAAGGAACAGCTTAAAAAGAGAATCCTAATGTGATTTCTTTATAATGGGTGTGTTCCTTATCTTATCCTAATGTCTAAACCCTTCTCCATGGCTGGACCTCCAAATAATATTCCTTTACGTGCTAAGAGGTATCTAGAGAGTGGGATAGGTTTAATAACTACCCTAACACTAACGCGTACCCTAACCCTAACCCCTACCCTAACACTAACACGTACCCTAATCCTAACCAAACCCTAAATCGAGCCCTAACCCTAACACTAACCCTAACCCTAACCCTAACCCATACCCTACGTCGTACCCGAAGCCCTCCCCGAACCCGGACCCTAAGCCGTACCCTAAGCCGTACCCTAAGCCTAACCCTAACCATAGGCTACCCTTGACTGCTTCTGCCTCCAATAGATTTCCTAAGCACTAGTGTTTTAAGGAACAGCTTAAAAAGAGAATCCTAATGTGATTTCTTTATAATGGGTGTGTTCCTTATATTATCTTAGTGTCTAAGATCTTCTCCTTGGATGGACCCCCAAATAATATGGCTTTACGTGCTACGGGGTATCTAGAGAGTGGGAAAGGTTTAATAACTACCCTAACCCTAACGCGTAACCTAACCCTAACCCCTACCCTAAACCTAAGACGTACACTAATCCTAACCCGTACCCGAAAACGAGCCCTAACCCTAACACTAACCCTAACCCTAACCCTAACCCATACCCTATGCCGTACCCGAAGCCCTCCCCGAACCCTAACCCTAAGCCGTACCCTAAGCCGTACCCTAAGCCTAACCCTAACCCTAGGCTACCCTTGACTGCTTCTGCCTCCAATAGATTTCCTAAGCACTAGTGTTTTAAGGAACATCTTATAAAGAGAATCCTAATGTGATTTGTTTATTATAGGTGTGTTCCTTATCTTATCCTAGTGTCTAAACTCTTCTCCATGGCTGGACCCCCAAATAATATTCCTTTTCGTGCTAAGGGGTATCTAGAGAGTCGGATAGGTTTAATAACTACCCTAACCCTAACGCGTACCCTAACCCTAACCCCTACTCTAACCCTAACACGTACCCTAATCCTATCCCGTACCCTAAACGGAGCCCTAACCCTAACACTAACCCTAACACTAACCCTAACCCATACCCTACGCCGTACCCGAACCCCTCCCCGAACCCGTACCCTAAGCCGTACCCTAAGCCTAACCCAAGCCTAACCCTAACCCTAGGCTACCCTTGACTGCTTCTGCCTCCAATAGATTTCCTAAGCACTAGTGTTTTAAGGAACAGCTTAAAAAGATAATCCTAATGTGATTTCTTTATAATGGGTGTGTTCCTTATCTTATCCTAGTGTCTAAACTCTTCTCCATGGCTGGACCCCCAAATAATATTCCTTTACCTGCTAAGGTGTATCTAGAGATTGGGATAGGTTTAATAACTACCTTAACTCTAACGCGTACCCTAACCCTAACCCCTACCCGAACCCTAACACATACACTAAACCGAGCCGTAACCCTAACACTAACCCTAACCCTAACCCTAACCCATACCCTACGCCGTACCCGAACCCCTCCCCGAACCCGTACCCTAAGCCGTACCCTAAGCCGTACCCTAAGCCTAACCCTAACCCTAGGCTACCCTTGACTGCTTCTGCCTCCAATAGATTTCGTAAGCACTAGTGTTTAAGGAACATCTTATAAAGAGAATCCTAATGTGATTTATTTATAATGGGTGTGTTCCTTATCTTATCCTAATGTCTAAACTCTTCTCCATGGCTGGACCCCCAAATAATATTCCTTTACGTGCTAAGGGGTATCTAGAGAATGGGATAGGTTTAATAACTACCCTAACCCTAAGGCGTACCCTAACCCTAACCCCTACCCTAACCCTTACACATACCCTAATCCTAACCCGTACCCTAAACCGAGCCCTAACCCTAACACTAACCCTAACCCTAAACCTAACCCATACCCTACGCCGTACCCGAAGCCCTCACCGAACCGGTACCCTAAGCCGTACCCTAAGCCTAACCCTAAGCCTAACACTAACCCTAGGCTACCCTTGACTGCTTCTGCCTCCAATAGATTTCCTAAGCACTAGTGTTTTAAGGAACAGCTTAAAAAGAGAATCCTAATGTGATTTCTTTATAATGGGTGTGTTCCTTATCTTATCCTAGTGTCTAAACTCTTCTCCATGGCTGGACCTCCAAATAATATTCCTTTACGTGCTAAGGGGTATCGAGAGAGTGGGATAGGTTTAATAACTACCCTAACACTAACGCGTACCCTAACCCTAACCCCTACCCTAACCCTAACACGTACCCTTATCCTAACCAATACCCTAAACCGAGCCCTAACCCTAACACTAACCCTAACCCTAACCCTAACCCATACCCTACGCCGTACCCGAAGCCCTCCCCGAACCCGTACCCTAAGCCGTACCCAAAGCCGTACCCTAAGCCTAACCCTAACCCTAGGCTACCCTTGACTGCTTCTGCCTCCAATAGATTTCCTAAGCACTAGTGTTTTAAGGAACAGCTTAAAAAGAGAATCCTAATGTGATTTCTTTATAATGGGTGTGTTCCTTATCTTATCCTAGTGTCTAAACTCTTCTCCATGGCTGGACCTCCAAATAATATTCCTTTACGTGCTAAGGGGTATCTAGAGAGTGGGATAGGTTTAATAACTACCCTAACACTAACGCGTACCCTAACCCTAACCCCTACCCTAACCCTAACACGTACCCTAATCCTAACCAATACCCTAAACCGAGCCCTAACCCTAACACTAACCCTAACACTAACCCTAACCCATACCCTATGCCGTACCCGTAGCCCTCCCCGAACCCGTACCCTAAGCCGTACCCTAAGCCGTACCCTAAGCCTAACCCTAACCCTAGGCTACCCTTGACTGCTTCTGCCTCCAATAGATTTCCTAAGCACTAGTGTTTTAAGGAACAGCTTAAAAAGAGAATCCTAATGTGATTTCTTTATAATGGGTGTGTTCCTTATATTATCTTAGTGTCTAAGATCTTCTCCTTGGATGGACCCCCAAATAATATGGCTTTACGTGCTACGGGGTATCTAGAGAGTGGGAAAGGTTTAATAACTACACTAACCCTAACGCGTAACCTAACCCTAACCCCTACCCTAAACCTAAGACGTACACTAATCCTAACCCGTACCCGAAAACGAGCCCTAACCCTAACACTAACCCTAACCCTAACCCTAACCCATACCCTATGCCGTACCCGAAGCCCTCCCCGAACCCTAACCCTAAGCCGTACCCTAAGCCGTACCCTAAGCCTAACCCTAACCCTAGGCTACCCTTGACTGCTTCTGCCTCCAATAGATTTCCTAAGCACTAGTGTTTTAAGGAACATCTTATAAAGAGAATCCTAATGTGATTTGTTTATTATAGGTGTGTTCCTTATCTTATCCTAGTGTCTAAACTCTTCTCCATGGCTGGACCCCCAAATAATATTCCTTTTCGTGCTAAGGGGTATCTAGAGAGTCGGATAGGTTTAATAACTACCCTAACACTAACGCGTACCCTAATCCTAACCCCTACCCTAACCCTAACACGTACCCTAATCCTAACCAATACCCTAAACCGAGCCCTAACCCTAACACTAACCCTAACACTAACCCTAACCCATACCCTATGCCGTACCCGTAGCCCTCCCCGAACCCGTACCCTAAGCCGTACCCTAAGCCGTACCCTAAGCCTAACCCTAACCCTAGGCTACCCTTGACTGCTTCTGCCTCCAATAGATTTCCTAAGCACTAGTGTTTTAAGGAACAGCTTAAAAAGAGAATCCTAATGTGATTTCTTTATAATGGGTGTGTTCCTTATCTTATCCTAATGTCTAAACCCTTCTCCATGGCTGGACCTCCAAATAATATTCCTTTACGTGCTAAGAGGTATCTAGAGAGTGGGATAGGTTTAATAACTACCCTAACACTAACGCGTACCCTAACCCTAACCCCTACCCTAACACTAACACGTACCCTAATCCTAACCAAACCCTAAATCGAGCCCTAACCCTAACACTAACCCTAACCCTAACCCTAACCCATACCCTACGTCGAACCCGAAGCCCTCCCCGAACCCGGACCCTAAGCCGTACCCTAAGCCGTACCCTAAGCCTAACCCTAACCCTAGCCTACCCTTGACTGCTTCTGCCTCCAATAGATTTCCTAAGCACTAGTGTTTTAAGGAACAGCTTAAAAAGAGAATCCTAATGTGATTTCTTTATAATGGGTGTGTTCCTTATATTATCTTAGTGTCTAAGATCTTCTCCTTGGATGGACCCCCAAATAATATGGCTTTACGTGCTACGGGGTATCTAGAGAGTGGGAAAGGTTTAATAACTACCCTAACCCTAACGCGTAACCTAACCCTAACCCCTACCCAAAACCTAAGACGTACACTAATCCTAACCCGTACCCGAAAACGAGCCCTAACCCTAACACTAACCCTAACCCTAACCCTAACCCATACCCTATGCCTTACCCGAAGCCCTCCCCGAACCCTAACCCTAAGCCGTACCCTAAGCCGTACCCTAAGCCTAACCCTAACCCTAGGCTACCCTTGACTGCTTCTGCCTCCAATAGATTTCCTAAGCACTAGTGTTTTAAGGAACATCTTATAAAGAGAATCCTAATGTGATTTGTTTATTATAGGTGTGTTCCTTATCTTATCCTAGTGTCTAAACTCTTCTCCATGGCTGGACCCCCAAATAATATTCCTTTTCGTGCTAAGGGGTATCTAGAGAGTCGGATAGGTTTAATAACTACCCTAACCCTAACGCGTACCCTAACCCTAACCCCTACTCTAACCCTAACACGTACCCTAATCCTATCCCGTACCCTAAACGGAGCCCTAACCCTAACACAAACCCTAACACTAACCCTAACCCATACCCTACGCCGTACCCGAACCCCTCCCCGAACCCGTACCCTAAGCCGTACCCTAAGCCTAACCCAAGCCTAACCCTATCCCTAGGCTACCCTTGACTGCTTCTGCCTCCAATAGATTTCCTAAGCACTAGTGTTTTAAGGAACAGCTTAAAAAGAGAATCCTAATGTGATTTCTTTATAATGGGTGTGTTCCTTATCTTATCCTAGTGTCTAAACTCTTCTCCATGGCTGGACCCCCAAATAATATTCCTTTACGAGCTAAGGGGTATCTAGAGAGTGGGATATGTTTAATAACTACCCTCACCCTAATGCGTACCCTAACCCTAACCCCTACCCTAACCCTAACACGTAACCTAATCCTAACCCGTACCCTAAACGGGGCCCTAACCCTAACACTAACCCTAACCCTAACCCTAACCCATACCCTACGCCGTACCCGAACCACTCCCCGAACCCGTACCCTAAGACTAACCCCAAGCCTAACCCTAACCCTAGGCTACCCTTGACTGCTTCTGCCTCCAATAGATTTCCTAAGCACTAGTGTTTTAAGGAACAGCTTAAAAAGAGAATCCTTATGTGATTTCTTTATAATGGGTGTGTTCCTTATATTATCTTAGTGTCTAAGAACTTCTCCATGGATGGACCCCCAAATAATATGGCTTTACGTGCTAAGGGGTATCTAGAGAGTGGGATAGGTTTAATAACTACCCTAACCCTAACGCGTACCCTAACCCTAACCCCTACCCTAACCCTAAGACGTACACTAATCCTAACCCGTACCCTAAACCGAGCCCTAACCCTAACACTAACCCTAACCCTAACCCTAACCCATACCCTATGCCGTACCCGAAGCCCTCCCCGAACCCGAACCCTAAGCCGTACCCTAAGCCGTACCCTAAGCCGTACCCTAACCCTAGGCTACCCTTGACTGCTTCTGCCTCCAATAGATTTCCTAAGCACTAGTGTTTTAAGGAACATCTTATAAAGAGAATCCTAATGTGATATGTTTATAATAGGTGTGTTCCTTATCTTATCCTAGTGTCTAAACTCTTCTCCATGGCTGGACCCCCAAATAATATTCTTTTTCTTGCTAAGGGGTATCTAGAGAATCGGATAGGTTTAATAACTACCCTCACCCTAACGCGTACCCTAACCCTAACCCCTAATCTAACCCTAACACGTACCCTAATCCTATCCCGTACCCTAAACGGAGCCCTAACCCTAACAGTAACCCAAACCCTAACCCTGACCCATACCCTACGCCGTACCCGAAGCCCTCCCCGAACCCGTACCCTAAGCCGTACCCTAAGCCGTACCCTAAGCCTAACCCTAACCCTAGGCTACCCTTGACTGCTTCTGCCTCCAATAGATTTCCTAAGCACTAGTGTTTTAAGGAACAGCTTAAAAAGAGAATCCTAATGTGATTTCTTTATAATGGGTGTGTTCCTTATCTTATCCTAGTGTCTAAACTCTTCTCCATGGCTGGACCCCCAAATAATATTCCTTTACGTGCTAAGGGGTATCTAGAGAGTGGGATATGTTTAATAACTACCCTCACCCTAATGCGTACCCTGACCCTAACCCCTACCCTAACCCTAACACGTAACCTAATCCTAACCCGTACCCTAAACGGGGCCCTAACCCTAACACTAACCCTAACCCTAACCCATACCCTACGCCGTACCCGAACCCCTCCCCGAACCCGTACCCTAAGCCTAACCCCAAGCCTAACCCTAACCCTAGGCTACCCTTCACTGCTTCTGCCTCCAATAGATTTCCTTAGCACTAGTGTTTTAAGGAACAGCTTAAAAAGAGAATCCTAATGTGATTTCTTTATAATGGGTGTGTTCCTTATCTTATCCTAGTGTCTAAACCCTTCTCCATGGCTGGACCTCCAAATAATATTCCTTTACGTGCTAAGGGGTATCTAGAGAGTGGGATAGGTTTAATAACTACCCTAACACTAACGCGTACCCTAACCCTAACCCCTACCCTAACACTAACACGTACCCTAATCCTAACCAATACCCTAAACCGAGCCCTAACCCTAACACTAACCCTAACCCTCACCCTAACCCATACCCTACACCGTAACCGAAGCCCTCCCCGAACCCGTACCCTAAGCCGTACCCTAAGCCGTACCCTAAGCTTAACCCTAACCGTAGGCTACCCTTGACTGCTTCTGCCTCCAATAGATTTCCTAAGCACTAGTGTTTTAAGGAACAGCTTAAAAAGAGAATCCTAATGTGATTTCTTTATAATGGGTGTGTTCCTTATCTTATCCTAGTGTCTAAACTCTTCTCCATGGCTGGACCCCCAAATAATATTCCTTTACGTGCTAAGGTGTATCTAGAGAGTGGGATAGGTTTAATAACTACCCTAACACTAACGCGTACCCTAACCCTAACCCCTACCCTAACCCTAACATGTACCCTAATCCTAACTCGTACCCTAAACCGAGCCCTAACCCTAACACTAACCCTAACCCTAACCCTAACCCATGCCCTACGCCGTACTCGATCCCCTCCCCGAAGCCATACCCTACGCCGTACCCTAAGCCTAACCCTAAGCCTAACCCTAGCCCTAGGCTACCCTTGACTGCTTCTGCCTCCAATAGATATCCTAAGCACTAGTGTTTTAAGGAACAGCTTAAAAAGAGAATCCTAATGTGATTTCTTTATAATGGGTGTGTTCCTTATATTATCTTAGTGTCTAAGATCTTCTCCATGGATGGACCCCCAAATAATATGGCTTTACGTGCTACGGGGTATCTAGAGAGTGGGTTAGGTTTAATAACTACCCTAACCCTAACGCGTACCCTAACCCTAAGCCCTACCCTAACCCTAAGACGTACACTAATCCTAACACGTACCCTAAACCGAGCCCTAACCCTAACACTAACCCTAACCCTAACCCTAACCCATACCCTACGCCGTACCCGAAGCCCTCACCGAACCCGTACCCTAAGCCGTACCCTAAGCCGTACCCTAAGCCTAACCCTAACCCTAGGCTACCCTTGACTGCTTCTGCCTCCAATAGATTTCGTAAGCACTAGTGTTTAAGGAACATCTTATAAAGAGAATCCTAATGTGATTTCTTTATAATGGGTGTGTTCCTTATCTTATCCTAATGTCTAAACTCTTCTCCATGGCTGGACCCCCAAATAATATTCCTTTACGTGCTAAGGGGTATCTAGTGAATGGGATAGGTTTAATAACTACCCTAACCCTAAGGCGTACCCTAACCCTAACCCCTACCCTAACCCTAACACATACCCTAATCCTAACCCGTACCCTAAACCGTGCCCTAACCCTAACACTAACCCTAACCCTAAACCTAAACCATAGCCTACGCCGTACCCGAAGCCCTCACCGAACCGGTACCCTAAGCCGTACCCTAAGCCTATCCCTAAGCCTAACACTAACCCTAGGCTACCCTTGACTGCTTCTGCCTCCAATAGATTTCCTAAGCACTAGTGTTTTAAGGAACAGCTTAAAAAGAGAATCCTAATGTGATTTCTTTATAATGGGTGTGTTCCTTATCTTATCCTAGTGTCTAAACTCTTCTCCATGACTGGACCTCCAAATAATATTCCTTTACGTGCTAAGGGGTATCGAGAGAGTGGGATAGGTTTAATAAGTACCCTAACACTAACGCGTACCCTAACCCTAACCCCTACCCTAACCCTAACACGTACCCTAATCCTAACCAATACCCTAAACCGAGCCCTAACCCTAACACTAACCCTAACCCTAACCCTAATCCATACCCTACGCCGTACCCGAAGCCCTCCACGAACCCGTACCCTAAGCCGTACCCTTCGCCGTACCATAAGCCTAACCCTAACCCTAGGCTACCCTTGACTGCTTCTGCCTCCAATAGATTTCCTAAGCACTAGTGTTTTAAGGAACAGCTTAAAAAGAGAATCCTAATGTGATTTCTTTATAATGGGTGTGTTCCTTATCTTATCCTTGTGTCTAAACTCTTCTCCATGGCTGGACCCCCAAATAATATTCCTTTACGTTCTAAGGTGTATCTAGAGAGTGGGATAGGTTTAATAACTACCTTAACCCTAACGCATACCCTAACCCTAACCCCTACCCTAACACTAACACGTACACTAATCCTAACCAATACCCTAAACCGAGCCCTAACCCTAACACTAAACCTAACCCTAACCCTAACCCATACCCTACGCCGTACCCGAAGCACTCCCCGAACCCGTACCCTAAGCCGTACCCTAAGCCTAACCCTAAGCCTAATCCTAACCCTAACCCATACCCTACGCCGTACCCGAACCCCTCCCCGAACCCGTACCCTAAGCCGTACCCTAAGCCTAACCCTAACCCTAGGCTACCCTTGACTGCTTCTGCCTCCAATAGATTTCCTAAGCACTAGTGTTTTAAGGAACAGCTTAAAAAGAGAATCCTAATGTGATTTCTTTATAATGGGTGTGTTCCTTATCTTATCCTAGTGTCTAAACTCTTCTCCATTGCTGGACCCCCAAATAATATTCCTTTACGTGCTAAGGGGTATCTAGAGAGTGGGATAGGTTTAATAACTACCCTCACCCTAATGCGTACCCTAACCCTAACCCCTACCCTAACCCTAACACGTAACCTAATCCTAACCCGTACCCTAAACGGAGCCCTAACCCTAACACTAACCCTAACCCTAACCCTAACCCATACCCTACGCCGTACCCGAACCCCTCCCCGAACCCGTACCCTAAGCCGAACCCCAAGCCTAACCCTAACCCTAGGCTACCCTTGACTGCTTCTGCCTCCAATAGATTTCCTATGCACTAGTGTTTTAAGGAACAGCTTAAAAAGAGAATCCTAATTTGATTTCTTTATAATGGGTGTGTTCCTTATCTTATCCTAGTGTCTAAACTCTTCTCCATGGCTGCACCTCCAAATAATATTCCTTTACGTGCTAAGGGGTATCTAGAGAGTGGGATAGGTTTAATAACTACCCTAACACTAACGCGTACCCTAACCCTAACCCCTACCCTATCCCTAACACGTACCCTAATCCTAACCAATACCCTAAACCGAGCCCTAACCCTAACACTAACCCTAACACTAACCCTAACCCATACCCTATGCCGTACCCGTAGCCCTCCCCGAACCCGTACCCTAAGCCGTACCCTAAGCCGTACCTTAAGCCTAACCCTAACCCTAGGCTACCCTTGACTGCTTCTGCCTCCAATAGATTTCCTAAGCACTAGTGTTTTAAGGAACAGCTTAAAAAGAGAATCCTAATGTGATTTCTTTATAATGGGTGTGTTCCTTATCTTATCCTAGTGTCTAAACCCTTCTCCATGGATGGACCTCCAAATAATATTCCTTTACGTGCTAAGGGGTATCTAGAGAGTGGGATAGGTTTAATAACTACCCTAACACTAACGCGTACCCTAACCCTAACCCCTACCCTAACACTAACACGTACCCTAATCCTAACCAATACCCTAAATCGAGCCCTAACCCTAACACTAACCCTAACCCTAACCCTAACCCATACCCTACGTCGTACCCGAAGCCCTCCCCGAACCCGTACCCTAAGCCGTACCCTAAGCCGTACCCTAAGCCTAACCCTAACCCTAGGCTACCCTTGACTGCTTCTGCCTCCAATAGATTTCCTAAGCACTAGTGTTTTAAGGAACAGCTTAAAAAGAGAATCCTAATGTGATTTCTTTATAATGGGTGTGTTCCTTATCTTATCCTAGTGTCTAAACCCTTCTCCATGGCTGGACCTCCAAATAATATTCCTTTACGTGCTAAGGGGTATCTAGAGAGTGGGATAGGTTTAATAACTACCCTAACACTAAAGCGTACCCTAACCCTAACCCCTACCCTAACACTAACACGTACCCTAATCCTAACCAATACCCTAAATCGAGCCCTAACCCTAACACTAACCCTAACCCTAACCCTAACCCATACCCTACGTCGTACCCGAAGCCCTCCCCGAACCCGGACCCTAAGCCGTACCCTAAGCCGTACCCTAAGCCTAACCCTAACCCTAGGCTACGCTTGACTGCTTCTGCCTCCAATAGATTTCCTATGCACTAGTGTTTTAAGGAACAGCTTAAAAAGAGAATCCTAATGTGATTTCTTTATAATGGGTGTGTTCCTTATCTTATCCTAGTGTCTAAACCCTTCTCCATGGCTGGACCTCCAAATAATATTCCTTTACGTGCTAAGGGGTATCTAGGGAGTGGGATAGGTTTAATAACTACCCTAACAGTAACGCGTACCCTAACCCTAACCCCTACCCTAACACTAACACGTACGCTAATCCTAACCAATACCTAAACCGAGCCCTAACCCTAACACTAACCCTAACCCTAACCCTAACCGATACCCTAAGCTGTACCCGAAGCCCTCCCCGAACCCGTACCCTAAGCCGTACCCTAAGCCGTACCCTAAGCCTAACCCTAACCCTAGGCTACCCTTGACTGCTTCTGCCTCCAATAGATTTCCTAAGCACTAGTGTTTTAAGGAACAGCTTAAAAAGAGAATCCTAATGTGATTTCTTTATAATGGGTGTGTTCCTTATCTTATCCTAGTGTCTAAACTCTTCTCCATGGCTGGACCTCCAAATAATATTCCTTTACGTGCTAAGGGGTATCTAGAGAGTGGGATAGGTTTAATAACTACCCTAACACTAACGCGTACCCTAACCCTAATCCCTACCCAAACCCTAATATGTACCCTAATCCTAACCAATACCCTAAACCGAGCCCTAACCCTAACACTAACCCTAACCCTAACCCTAACCCATACCCTACGCCGTACCCGAAGCCCTCCCCGAACCCGTACCCTAAGCCGTACCCTAAGCCGTACCCTAAGCCTAACCCTAACCCTAGGCTACCCTTGACTGCTTCTGCCTGCAATAGATTTCCTAAGCACTAGTGTTTTAAGGAACAGCTTAAAAAGAGAATCCTAATGTGATTTCTTTATAATGGGTGTGTTCCTTATATTATCTTAGTGTCTAAGATCTTCTCCATGGATGGACCCCCAAATAATATGGCTTTACGTGCTACGGGGTATCTAGAGAGTGGGATAGGTTTAATAACTACCCTAACCCTAACGCGTAACCTAACCCTAACCCCTACCCTAACCCTAAGACGTACACTAATCCTAACCCTTACCCGAAAACGAGCCCTAACCCTAACACTAACCCTAACCCTAACCCTAACCCATACCCTATGCCGTACCGGAAGCCCTCCCCGAACCCTAACCCTAAGCCGTACCCTAAGCCGTACCCTAAGCCTAACCCTAACCCTAGGCTACCCTTGACTGCTTCTGCCTCCAATAGATTTCCTAAGCACTAGTGTTTTAAGGAACATCTTATAAAGAGAATCCTAATGTGATTTGTTTATTATAGGTGAGTTCCTTATCTTATCCTAGTGGCTAAACTCTTCTCCATGGCTGGACCCCCAAATAATATTCCTTTACGTGCTAAGGGGTATCTAGAGAGTGGGATAGGTTTAATAACTACCCTCACCCTAATGCGTACCCTAACCCTAACCCCTACCCTAACCCTAACACGTAACCTAATCCTAACCCGTACCCTAAACGGGGCCCTAACCCTAACACTAACCCTAACCCTAACCCTAACCCATACCCTACGCCGTACCCTAACCCCTCCCCGAACCCGTACCCTCAGCCGTACCCTAAGCCTAACCCCAAGCCTAACCCTAACCCTAGGCTACCCTTGACTGCTTCTGCCTCCAATAGATTTCCTAAGCACTAGTGTTTTAAGGAACACCTTAAAAAGAGAATCCTAATGTGATTTCTTTATAATGGGTGTGTTCCTTATTTTATCCTAGTGTCTAAATTCTTCTCCATGGCTGGACCTCCAAATAATATTCCTTTACGTGCTAAGGGGTATCTAGAGAGTGGGATAGGTTTAATAACTACCATAACACTAACGCGTACTCTAACCCTAACCCCTACCCTAACCCTAACACGTACCCTAATCCTAACCAATACCCTAAACCGAGCCCTAACCCTAACACTAACCCTAACCCTAACACTAACCCATACCCTACGCCGTACCCGAAGCCGTCCCCGAACCCGTACCCTAAGCCGTACCCTAAGCCGTACCCTAAGCCTAACCCTAACCCTAGGCTACCCTTGACTGCTTCTGCCTCCAATAGATTTCCTAAGCACTAGTGTTTTAAGGAACAGCTTAAAAAGAGAATCCTAATGTGATTTCTTTATAATGGGTGTGTTCCTTATCTTATCCTAGTGTCTAAACTCTTCTCCATGGCTGGACCCCCAAATAATATTCCTTTACGTGCTAAGGGGTATCTAGAGAGTGGGATATGTTTAATAACTACCCTCACCCTAATGCGTACCCTAACCGTAACCCCTACCCTAACCATAACACGTAACCTAATCCTAACCCGTACCCTAAACGGGGCCCTAACCCTAACACTAACCCTAACCCTAACCCTAACCCATACCCTACGCCGTACCCGAACCCCTCCCCGAACCCGTACCCTAAGCCTAACCCCAAGCCTAACCCTAACCCTAGGCTACCCTTGACTGCTTCTGCCTCCAATAGATTTCCTTAGCACTAGTGTTTTAAGGAACAGCTTAAAAAGAGAATCCTAATGTGATTTCTTTATAATGGGTGTGTTCCTTATCTTATCCTAGTGTCTAAACCCTTCTCCATGGCTGGACCTCCAAATAATATTCCTTTACGTGCTAAGGGGTATCTAGAGAGTGGGATAGGTTTAATAACTACCCTAACACTAACGCGTACCCTAACCCTAACCCCTACCCTAACACTAAGACGTACCATAATCCTAACCAATACCCTAAACCGAGCCCTAACCCTAAAACTAACCCTAACACTCACCCTAACCCATAACCTACACCGTAACCGAAGCCCTCCCCGAACCCGTACCCTAAGCCGTACCCTAAGCCGTACCCTAAGCTTAACCCTAAGCGTAGGCTACCCTTGACTGCTTCTGCCTCCAATAGATTTCCTAAGCACTAGTGTTTTAAGGAACAGCTTAAAAAGAGAATCCTAATGTGATTTCTTTATAATGGGTGTGTTCCTTATATTATCTTAGTGTCTAAGATCTTCTCCATGGATGGACCCCCACATAATATGGCTTTACGTGCTACGGGGTATCTAGAGAGTGGGATAGGTTTAATAACTACCCTAACCCTAACGGGTACCCTAACCCTAAGCCCTACCCTAACCCTAAGACGTACACTAATCCTAACACGTACCCTAAACCGAGCCCTAACCCTAACACTAACCCTAACCCTAACCCTAACCCATACCCTACGCCGTACCCGAAGCCCTCCCCGAACCCGTACCCTAAGCCGAACCCCAAGCCTAACCCTAAACCTAGGCTACCCTTGACTACTTCTGCCTCCAATAGATTTCCTAAGCACTAGTGTTTTAAGGAACAGCTTAAAAAGAGAATCCTAATGTGATTTCTTTATAATGGGTGTGTTCCTTATCTTATCCTAGTGTCTAAACTCTTCTCCATGGCTGGACCTCCAAATAATATTCCTTTACGTGCTAAGGGGTATCTAGAGAGTGGGATAGCTTTAATAACTACCCTAACACTAACGCGTACCCTAATCCTAACCCCTACCCTAACCCTAACACGTACCCTAATCCTAACCAATAGCCTAAACCGAGCCCTAACCCTAACACTAACCCTAACACTAACCCTAACCCATACCCTATGCCGTACCCGTAGCCCTCCCCGAACCCGTACCCTAAGCCGTACCCTAAGCCGTACCCTAAGCCTAACCCTAACCCTAGGCTACCCTTGACTGCTTCTGCCTCCAATAGAATTCCTAAGCACTAGTGTTTTAAGGAACAGCTTAAAAAGAGAATCCTAATGTGATTTCTTTATAATGGGTGTGTTCCTTATCTTATCCTAGTGTCTAAACCCTTCTCCATGGCTGGACCCCCAAATAATATTCCTTTACGTGCTAAGGGGTATCTACAGAATGGGATAGGTTTAATAACTACCCTAACCCTAAGGCGTACCCTAACCCTAACCCCTACCCTAACCCTAACACATACCCTAATCCTAACCCGTACCCTAAACCGAGCCCTAACCCTAACACTAACCCTAACCCTAACCCTAACCCATACCCTACGCCGTACCCGAAGCACTCCCCGAACCCGTACCCTAAGCCGTACCCTAAGCCTAACCCTAAGCCTAATCCTAACCCTAACCCATACCCTACGCCGTACCCGAACCCCTCCCCGAACCCGTACCCTAAGCCGTACCCTAAGCCTAACCCTAAGCCTAACCCTAACCCTAGGCTCCCCTTGACTGCTTCTGCCTCCAATAGATTTCCTAAGCACTAGTGTTTTAAGGAACAGCTTAAAAAGAGAATCCTAATGTGATTTCTTTATAATGGGTGTGTTCCTTATCTTATCCTAGTGTCTAAACCCTTCTCCATGGATGGACCTCCAAATAATATTCCTTTACGTGCTAAGGGGTATCTAGAGAGTGGGATAGGTTTAATAACTACCCTAACACTAACGCGTACCCTAACCCTAACCCCTACCCTAACACTAACACGTACCCTAATCCTAACCAATACCCTAAATCGAGCCCTAACCCTAACACTAACCCTAACCCTAACCCTAACCCATACCCTACGTCGTACCCGAAGCCCTCCCCGAACCCGTACCCTAAGCCGTACCCTAAGCCGTACCCTAAGCCTAACCCTAACCCTAGGCTACCCTTGACTGCTTCTGCCTCCAATAGATTTCCTAAGCACTAGTGTTTTAAGGAACAGCTTAAAAAGAGAATTCTAATGTGATTTCTTTATAATGGGTGTGTTCCTTATCTTATCCTAGTGTCTAAACTCTTCTCCATGGCTGGACCCCCAAATAATATTCCTTTACGTGCTAAGGGGTATCTAGAGAGTAGGATAGGTTTAATAACTACCCTCACCCTAATGCGTACCCTAACCCTAACCCCTACCCTAACCCTAACACGTAACCTAATCCTAACCCATACCCTAAACGGAGCCCTAACCCTAACACTAACCCTAACACTAACCCTAACCCATACCCTACGCCGTACCCGAACCCCTCCCCGAACCCGTACCCTAAGCCGAACCCCAAGCCTAACCCTAACCCTAGGCTACCCTTGACTGCTTCTGCCTCCAATAGATTTCCTAAGCACTAGTGTTTTAAGGAACAGCTTAAAAAGAGAATCCTAATGTGATTTCTTTATAATGGGTCTGTTCCTTATCTTACCCTAGTGTCTAAACTCTTCTCCATGGCTGGACCTCCAAATAATATTCCTTTACGTGCTAAGGGGTATCTAGAGAGTGGGATAGGTTTAATAACTACCCTAACACTAACGCGTACCCTAACCCTAACCCCTACCCTAACACTAACACGTACCCTAATCCTAACCAATACCCTAAATCGAGCCCTAACCCTAACACTAACCCTAACCCTAACCCTAACCCATACCCTACGTCATACCCGAAGCCCTCCCCGAACCCGGACCCTAAGCCGTACCCTAAGCCGTACCCTAAGCCTAACCCTAACCCTAGGCTACCCTTGACTGCTTCTGCCTCCAATAGATTTCCTAAGCACTAGTGTTTTAAGGAACAGCTTAAAAAGAGAATCCTAATGTGATTTCTTTATAATGGGTGTGTTCCTTATCTTATCCTAGTGTCTAAACCCTTCTCCATGGCTGGACCTCCAAATAATATTCCTTTACGTGCTAAGGGGTATCTAGAGAGTGGGATAGGTTTAATAACTACCCTAACACTAACGCGTACCCTAACCCTAACCCCTACCCTAACACTAACACGTACCCTAATCCTAACCAATACCCTAAATCGAGCCCTAACCCTAACACTAACCCTAACCCTAACCCTAACCCATACCCTACGTCATGCCCGAAGCCCTCCCCGAACCCGGACCCTAAGCCGTACCCTAAGCCGTACCCTAAGCCTAACCCTAACCCTAGGCTACCCTTGACTGCTTCTGCCTCCAATAGATTTCCTAAGCACTAGTGTTTTAAGGAACAGCTTAAAAAGAGAATCCTAATGTGATTTCTTTATAATGGGTGTGTTCCTTATCTTATCCTAGTGTCTAAACTCTTCTCCATGGCTGGACCTCCAAATAATATACCTTTACGTGCTAAGGGGTATCTAGAGAGTGGGATAGGTTTAATAACTACCCTAACACTAACGCGTACCCTAACCCTAATCCCTACCCTAACCCTAACATGTACCCTAATCCTAACCAATACCCTAAACCGAGCCCTAACCCTAACACTAACCCTAACCCTAACCCTAACCCATACCCTACGCCATACCCGAAACCCTCCCCGAACCCGTACCCTAAGCCGTACCCTAAGCGTAACCCTAAGCCTAACCCTAGCCCTAGGCTACCCTTGACTGCTTCTGCCTCCAATAGATTTCCTAAGCAGTAGTGTTTTATGGAACAGCTTAAAAAGAGAATCCTAATGTGATTTCTTTATAATGGGTGTGTTCCTTATCTTATCCTAATGTCTAAACTCTTCTCCATGGGTGGACCCCCAAATAATATTCCTTTATGTGCTAAGGGGTATCTAGAGACTGGGATAGGTTTAATAACTACCCTAACCCTAATGCGTACCCTAACCCTAACCCCTACCCTAACCCTAATACGTAAAATAATCCTAACCCGTACCCTAAATGGAGCCCTAACCCTAACACTAACACTAACACTAACGCTAACCCATACCATACGCCGTACCCGAACCCCTCACCGAACCCGTACCCTAAGCCATACCCTAAGCCTAACCCCAAGCCTAACCCTAACCCTAGGCTACCCTTGACTGCTTCTGCCTCCAATAGATTTCCTAAGCACTAGTGTTTTAAGGAACAGCTTAAAAAGAGAATCCTAATGTGTTTTCTTTATAATGGGTGTGTTCCTTATATTATCTTAGTGTCTAAGATCTTCTCCATGGATGGACCCCCAAATAATATGGCTTTACGTGCTACGGGGTATCTAGAGAGTGGGATAGGTTTAATAACTACCCTAACCCTAATGCGTAACCTAACCCTAACCCCTACCCTAACCCTAAGACGTACACTAATCCTAACCCGTACCCGAAAACGAGCCCTAACCCTAACACTAACCCTAACCCTAACCCTAACCCATACCCTATGCCGTACCCGAAGCCCTCCCCGAACCCTAACCCTAAGCCGTACCCTAAGCCTAACCCTAACCCTAGGCTACCCTTGACTGCTTCTGCCTCCAATAGATTTCCTAAGCACTAGTGTTTTAAGGAACATCTTATAAAGAGAATCCTAATGTGATTTGTTTATAATAGGTGTGTTCCTTATCTTATCCTAGTGTCTAAACTCTTCTCCATGGCTGGACCCCCAAATAATATTCCTTTTCATGCTAAGGGGTATCTAGAGAGTCGGATAGGTTTAATAACTACCCTAACCCTAACGCGTACCCTAACCCTAACCCCTACTCTAACCCTAACACGTACCCTAATCCTATCAAGTACCCTAAACGGAGCCCTAACCCTAACACTAACCCAAACCCTAACCCTAACCCATACCCTCCGCCGTACACGAACCCCTCCCCGAACCCGTACCCTAAGCCGTACCCTAAGCCTAACCCTAAGCCTAACCCTAGCCCTAGGCTACCCTTGACTGCTTCTGCCTCCAATAGATTTCCTAAGCACTAGTGTTTTAAGGAACAGCTTAAAAAGAGAATCCTAATGTGATTTCTTTATAATGGGTGTGTTCCTTATCTTATCCTAGTGGCTAAACTCTTCTCCATGGCTGGACCCCCAAATAATATTCCTTTACGTGCTAAGGGGTATCTAGAGAGTGGGATAGGTTTAATAACTACCCTCACCCTAATGCGTACCCTAACCCTAACCCCTACCCTAACCCTAACACGTAACCTAATCCTAACCCGTACCCTAAACGGAGCCCTAACCTTAACACTAACCCTAACCCTAACCCTAACCCATACCCTACGCCGTACCCGAACCCCTCCCCGAACCCGTACCCTAAGCCTAACCCCAAGCCTAACCCTAACCCTAGGCTACCCTTGACTGCTTCTGCCTACAATAGATTTCCTTAGCACTAGTGTTTTAAGGAACAGCTTAAAAAGAGAATCCTAATGTGATTTCTTTATAATGGGTGTGTTCCTTATCTTATCCTAGTGTCTAAACCCTTCTCCATGGCTGGACCTCCAAATAATAATCCTTTACGTGCTAGGGGTATCTAGAGAGTGGGATAGGTTTAATAACTACCCTAACACTAACGCGTACCCTAACCCTAACCCCTACCCTAACACTAACACGTACCCTAATCCTAACCAATACCCTAAACCGAGCCCTAACCCTAACACTAACCCTAACCCTCACCCTAACCCATACCCTACACCGTAACCGAAGCCCTCCCCGAACCCGTACCCTAAGCCGTACCCTAAGCCGTACCCTAAGCTTAACCCTAACCGTAGGCTACCCTTGACTGCTTCTGCCTCCAATAGATTTCCTAAGCACTAGTGTTTTAAGGAACAGCTTAAAAAGAGAATCCTAATGTGATTTCTTTATAATGGGTGTGTTCCTTATCTTATCCTAGTGTCTAAACTCTTCTCCATGGCTGGACCCCCAAATAATATTCCTTTACGTGCTAAGGTGTATCTAGAGATTGGGATAGGTTTAATAACTACCTTAACTCTAACGCGTACCCTAACCCTAACCCCTACCCTAACACTAACACGTACACTAATCCTAACCAATACCCTAAACCGAGCCCTAACCCTAACACTAAACCTAACCCTAACCCTAACCCATACCCTACGCCGTACCCGAAGCACTCCCCGAACCCGTACCCTAAGCCGTACCCTAAGCCTAACCCTAAGCCTAACCCTAACACTAGGCTACCCTTGACTGCTTCTGCCTCCAATAGATTTCCTAAGCACTAGTGTTTTAAGGAACAGCTTAAAAAGAGAATCCTAATGTGATTTCTTTATAATGGGTGTGTTCCTTATGTTATCCTAGTGTCTAAACTCTTCTCCATGGCTGGACCCCCAAATAATATTCCTTTACGTGCTAAGGGGTATCTAGAGAGTGGGATAGGTTTAATAACTACCCTCACCCTAATGCGTACCCTAACCCTAACCCCTACCCTAACCCTAACACGTAACCTAATCCTAACCCGTACCCTAAACGGAGCCCTAACCCTAACACTAACCCTAACCCTAACCCTAACCCATACCCTACGCCGTACCCGAACCCCTCCCCGAACCCGTACCCTAAGCCGAACCCCAAGCCTAACCCTAACCCTAGGCTACCCTTGACTGCTTCTGCCTCCAATAGATTTCCTAAGCACTAGTGTTTTAAAGAACAGCTTAAAAAGAGAATCCTAATATGATTTCTTTATAATGGGTGTGTTCCTTATCTTATCCTAGTGTCTAAACTCTTCTCCATGGCTGGACCTCCAAATAATATTCCTTTACGTGCTAAGGGGTATCTAGAGAGTGGGATAGGTTTAATAACTACCCTAACACTAACGCGTACCCTAACCCTAACCCCTACCCTAACCCTAACACGTACCCTAATCCTAACCAATACCCTAAACCGAGCCCTAACCCTAACACTAACCCTAACACTAACCCTAACCCATACCCTATGCCGTACCCGTAGCCCTCCCCGAACCCGTACCCTAAGCCGTACCCTAAGCCGTACCCTAAGCCTAACCCTAACCCTAGGCTACCCTTGACTGCTTCTGCCTCCAATAGATTTCCTAAGCACTAGTGTTTTAAGGAATAGCTTAAAAAGAGAATCCTAATGTGATTTCTTTATATTGGGTGTGTTCCTTATCTTATCCTAGTGTCTAAACCCTTCTCCATGGATGGACCCCCAAATAATATGGCTTTACGTGCTAAGGGGTATCTAGAGAGTGGGATAGGTTTAATAACTACCCTAACCCTAATGCGTACCCTAACCCTAACACCTACCCTAACCCTAAGACGTACACTAATCCTAACCCGTACCCGAAAACGAGCCCTAACCCTAACACTAACCCTAACCCTAACCCTAACCCATACCCTATGCCGTACCCGAAGCCCTCCCCGAACCCGAAACCTAAGCCGTACCCTAAGCCGTACCCTAAGCCGTACCCTAACCCTAGGCTACCCTTGACTGCTTCTGTCTCCAATAGATTTCCTAAGCACTAGTGTTTTAAGGAACATCTTATAAAGAGAATCCTAATGTGATTTCTTTATAATGGGTGTGTTCCTTATCTTATCCTAGTGTCTAAACTCTTTTCCATGGCTGGACCCCCAAATAATATTCCTTTACGTGCTAAGGTGTATCTAGATACTGGGATAGGTTTAATAACTACCCTAACCCTAACGAGTACCCTAAGCCTAACCCCTACCCTAACCCTAACACGTAACCTAATCCTAACCCGTACCCTAAACCGAGCCCTGACCCTAACACTAACCCTAACCCTAACCCTAACCCATACCCTACGCCGTACCCGAACCCCTCCCCGAACCCGTACCCTAAGCCGTACCCTAAGCCTAACCCCAAGCCTAACCCTAGCCCTAGGCTACCCTTGACTGCTTCTGCCTCCTATAGATTTCCTAAGCACTAGTGTTTTAAGGAACAGCTTAAAAAGAGAATCCTAATGTGATTTATTTATAATGGGTGTGTTCCTTATTTTATCTTGGTGTCTAAACTCTTCTCCATGACTGGACCTCCAAATAATATTCCTTTACGTGCTAAGGGGTATCTAGAGAATGGGATAGGTTTAATAACTACCCTAACACTAACGCGTACACTAACCCTAACCCCTACCCTAACACTAACACGTACCCTAATCCTAACCAATACCCTAAACCGAGCCCTAACCCTAACACTAACCCTAACCCTAACCCTAACCCATACCCTACGCCGTACCTGAAGCCCTCCCCGAATCCGTACCCAAAGCCGTACCCTAAGCCGTACCCTAAGCCTAACCCTAACCGTAGGCTACCCTTGACTGCTTCTGCCTCCAATAGATTTCCTAAGCACTAGTGTTTTAAGGAACAGCTTAAAAAGAGAATCCTAATGTGATTTCTTTATAATAGGTGTGTTCCTTATCTTATCCTAGTGTCTAAACTCTTCTCCATGGCTGGACCCCCAAATAATATTCCTTTACGTGTTAAGGTGTATCTAGAGAGTGGGATAGGTTTAATAACAACCCTAACCCTAACGCGTACCCTAATCCTAATCCCTACCCTAACCCTAACATGTACCATAATCCTAACCCGTACCCTAAACCTAGCCCTAACCCTAACACTAACCCTAACCCTAACCCTAACCCATACCCTACGCCGTACCCGAAACCCTCCCCGAACCCGTACCCTAAGCCGTACCCTAAGCGTAACCCTAAGACTAACCCTAGCATTAGGCTACCCTTGACTGCTTCTGCCTCCAATAGATTTCCTAAGCAGTAGTGTTTTAAGGAACAGCTTAAAAAGAGAATCCTAATGTGATTTCTTTATAATGGGTGTGTTCCTTATCTTATCCTAGTGTCTAAACTCTTCTCCATGGCTGGACCCCCAAATAATATTCCGTTACGTGCTAAGGGGTATCTAGAGAGTGGGATAGGTTTAATAACTACCCTAACCCTAATGCGTACCCTAACCCTAACCCCTACCCTAACCCTAATACGTAAAATAATCCTAACCCGTACCCTAAACGGAGCCCTAACCCTAACACTAACCCTAACACTAACCCTAACCCATACCCTACGCCGTACCCGAACCCCTCCCCGAACCCTTACCCTAAGCCGTACCCTAAGCCTAACCCCAAGCCTAACCCTAGCCCTAGGCTACCCTTGACTGCTTCTGCCTCCAATAGATTTCCTAAGCACTAGTGTTTTAAGGAACAGCTTAAAAAGAGAATCCTAATGTGATTTCTTTATAATGGGTGTGTTCCTTATCTTATCCTAGTGTCTAAACTCTTCTCCATGGCTGGACCTCCAAATAATATACCTTTACGTGCTAAGGGGTATCTAGAGAGTGGGATAGGTTTAATAACTACCCTAACACTAACGCGTACCCTAACCCTAATCCCTACCCTAACCCTAACATGTACCCTAATCCTAACCAATATCCTAAACCGAGCCCTAACCCTAACACTAACCCTAACCCTAACCCTAACCCATACCCTACGCCATACCCGAAACCCTCCCCGAACCCGTACCCTAAGCCGTACCCTAAGCGTAACCCTAAGCCTAACCCTAGCCCTAGGCTACCCTTGACTGCTTCTGCCTCCAATAGATTTCCTAAGCAGTAGTGTTTTAAGGAACAGCTTAAAAAGAGAATCCTAATGTGATTTCTTTATAATGGGTGTGTTCCTTATCTTATCCTAATGTCTAAACTCTTCTCCATGGGTGGACCCCCAAATAATATTCCTTTATGTGCTAAGGGGTATCTAGAGACTGGGATAGGTTTAATAACTACCCTAACCCTAATGCGTACCCTAACCCTAACCCCTACCCTAACCCTAATACGTAAAATAATCCTAACCCGTACCCTAAATGGAGCCCTAACCCTAACACTAACACTAACACTAACGCTAACCCATACCCTACGCCGTACCCGAACCCCTCACCGAATCCGTACCCTAAGCCATACCCTAAGCCTAACCCCAAGCCTAACCCTAACCCTAGGCTACCCTTGACTGCTTCTGCCTCCAATAGATTTCCTAAGCACTAGTGTTTTAAGGAACAGCTTAAAAAGAGAATCCTAATGTGTTTTCTTTATAATGGGTGTGTTCCTTATATTATCTTAGTGTCTAAGATCTTCTCCATGGATGGACCCCCAAATAATATGGCTTTACGTGCTACGGGGTATCTAGAGAGTGGGATAGGTTTAATAACTACCCTAACCCTAATGCGTAACCTAACCCTAACCCCTACCCTAACCCTAAGACGTACACTAATCCTAACCCGTACCCGAAAACGAGCCCTAACCCTAACACTAACCCTAACCCTAACCCTAACCCATACCCTATGCCGTACCCGAAGCCCTCCCCGAACCCTAACCCTAAGCCGTACCCTAAGCCTAACCCTAACCCTAGGCTACCCTTGACTGCTTCTGCCTCCAATAGATTTCCTAAGCACTAGTGTTTTAAGGAACATCTTATAAAGAGAATCCTAATGTGATTTGTTTATAATAGGTGTGTTCCTTATCTTATCCTAGTGTCTAAACTCTTCTCCATGGCTGGACCCCCAAATAATATTCCTTTTCATGCTAAGGGGTATCTAGAGAGTCGGATAGGTTTAATAACTACCCTAACCCTAACGCGTACCCTAACCCTAACCCCTACTCTAACCCTAACACGTACCCTAATCCTATCCCGTACCCTAAACGGAGCCCTAACCCTAACACTAACCCAAACCCTAACCCTAACCCATACCCTCCGCCGTACACGAACCCCTCCCCGAACCCGTACCCTAAGCCGTACCCTAAGCCTAACCCTAAGCCTAACCCTAGCCCTAGGCTACCCTTGACTGCTTCTGCCTCCAATAAATTTCCTAAGCACTAGTGTTTTAAGGAACAGCTTAAAAAGAGAATCCTAATGTGATTTCTTTATAATGGGTGTGTTCCTTATCTTATCCTAGTGGCTAAACTCTTCTCCATGGCTGGACCCCCAAATAATATTCCTTTACGTGCTAAGGGGTATCTAGAGAGTGGGATAGGTTTAATAACTACCCTCACCCTAATGCGTACCCTAACCCTAACCCCTACGCTAACCCTAACACGTAACCTAATCCTAACCCGTACCCTAAACGGAGCCCTAACCTTAACACTAACCCTAACCCTAACCCTAACCCATACCCTACGCCGTACCCGAACCCCTCCCCGAACCCGTACCCTAAGCCTAACCCCAAGCCTAACCCTAACCCTAGGCTACCCTTGACTGCTTCTGCCTCCAATAGATTTCCTAAGCACTAGTGTTTTAAGGAACAGCTTAAAAAGAGAATCCTAATGTGATTTCTTTATAATGGGTGTGTTCCTTATGTTATCCTAGTGTCTAAACTCTTCTCCATGGCTGGACCCCCAAATAATATTCCTTTACGTGCTAAGGGGTATCTAGAGAGTGGGATAGGTTTAATAACTACCCTCACCCTAATGCGTACCCTAACCCTAACCCCTACCCTAACCCTAACACGTAACCTAATCCTAACCCGTACCCTAAACGGAGCCCTAACCCTAACACTAACCCTAACCCTAACCCTAACCCATACCCTACGCCGTACCCGAACCCCTCCCCGAACCCGTACCCTAAGCCGAACCCCAAGCCTAACCCTAACCCTAGGCTACCCTTGACTGCTTCTGCCTCCAATAGATTTCCTAAGCACTAGTGTTTTAAAGAACAGCTTAAAAAGAGAATCCTAATATGATTTCTTTATAATGGGTGTGTTCCTTATCTTATCCTAGTGTCTAAACTCTTCTCCATGGCTGGACCTCCAAATAATATTCCTTTACGTGCTAAGGGGTATCTAGAGAGTGGGATAGGTTTAATAACTACACTAACACTAACGCGTACCCTAACCCTAACCCCTACCCTAACCCTAACACGTACCCTAATCCTAACCAATACCCTAAACCGAGCCCTAACCCTAACACTAACCCTAACACTAACCCTAACCCATACCCTATGCCGTACCCGTAGCCCTCCCCGAACCCGTACCCTAAGCCGTACCCTAAGCCGTACCCTAAGCCTAACCCTAACCCTAGGCTACCCTTGACTGCTTCTGCCTCCAATAGATTTCCTAAGCACTAGTGTTTTAAGGAATAGCTTAAAAAGAGAATCCTAATGTGATTTCTTTATAATGGGTGTGTTCCTTATCTTATCCTAGTGTCTAAACCCTTCTCCATGGATGGACCCCCAAATAATATGGCTTTACGTGCTAAGGGGTATCTAGAGAGTGGGATAGGTTTAATAACTACCCTAACCCTAATGCGTAACCTAACCCTAACACCTACCCTAACCCTAAGACGTACACTAATCCTAACCCGTACCCGAAAACGAGCCCTAACCCTAACACTAACCCTAACCCTAACCCTAACCCATACCCTATGCCGTACCCGAAGCCCTCCCCGAACCCGAAACCTAAGCCATACCCTAAGCCGTACCCTAAGCCGTACCCTAACCCTAGGCTACCCTTGACTGCTTCTGTCTCCAATAGATTTCCTAAGCACTAGTGTTTTAAGGAACATCTTATAAAGAGAATCCTAATGTGATTTCTTTATAATGGGTGTGTTCCTTATCTTATCCTAGTGTCTAAACTCTTTTCCATGGCTGGACCCCCAAATAATATTCCTTTACGTGCTAAGGTGTATCTAGAGACTGGGATAGGTTTAATAACTACCCTAACCCTAACGAGTACCCTAAGCCTAACCCCTACCCTAACCCTAACACGTAACCTAATCCTAACCCGTACCCTAAACCGAGCCCTGACCCTAACACTAACCCTAACCCTAACCCTAACCCATACCCTACGCCGTACCCGAACCCCTCCCCGAACCCGTACCCTAAGCCGTACCCTAAGCCTAACCCCAAGCCTAACACTAGCCCTAGGCTACCCTTGACTGCTTCTGCCTCCTATAGATTTCCTAAGCACTAGTGTTTTAAGGAACAGCTTAAAAAGAGAATCCTAATGTGATTTCTTTATAATGGGTGTGTTCCTTATTTTATCTTGGTGTCTAAACTCTTCTCCATGACTGGACCTCCAAATAATATTCCTTTACGTGCTAAGGGGTATCTAGAGAATGGGATAGGTTTAATAACTACCCTAACACTAACGCGTACCCTAACCCTAACCCCTACCCTAACACTAACACGTACCCTAATCCTAACCAATACCCTAAACCGAGCCCTAACCCTAACACTAACCCTAACCCTAACCCTAACCCATACCCTACGCCGTACCTGAAGCCCTCCCCGAATCCGTACCCAAAGCCGTACCCTAAGCCGTACCCTAAGCCTAACCCTAACCGTAGGCTACCCTTGACTGCTTCTGCCTCCAATAGATTTCCTAAGCACTAGTGTTTTAAGGAACAGCTTAAAAAGAGAATCCTAATGTGATTTCTTTATAATAGGTGTGTTCCTTATCTTATCCTAGTGTCTAAACTCTTCTCCATGGCTGGACCCCCAAATAATATTCCTTTACGTGTTAAGGTGTATCTAGAGAGTGGGATAGGTTTAATAACAACCCTAACCCTAACGCGTACCCTAATCCTAATCCCTACCCTAACCCTAACATGTACCATAATCCTAACCCGTACCCTAAACCTAGCCCTAACCCTAACACTAACCCTAACCCTAACCCTAACCCATACCCTACGCCGTACCCGAAACCCTCCCCGAACCCGTACCCTAAGCCGTACCCTAAGCGTAACCCTAAGACTAACCCTAGCATTAGGCTACCCTTGACTGCTTCTGCCTCCAATAGATTTCCTAAGCAGTAGTGTTTTAAGGAACAGCTTAAAAAGAGAATCCTAGTGTGATTTCTTTATAATGGGTGTGTTCCTTATCTTATCCTAGTGTCTAAACTCTTCTCCATGGCTGGACCCCCAAATAATATTCCGTTACGTGCTAAGGGGTATCTAGAGAGTGGGATAGGTTTAATAACTACCCTAACCCTAATGCGTACCCTAACCCTAACCCCTACCCTAACCCTAATACGTAAAATAATCCTAACCCGTACCCTAAACGGAGCCCTAACCCTAACACTAACCCTAACACTAACCCTAACCCATACCCTACGCCGTACCCGAACCCCTCCCCGAACCCTTACCCTAAGCCATACCCTAAGCCTAACCCCAAGCCTAACCCTAGCCCTAGGCTACCCTTGACTGCTTCTGCCTCCAATAGATTTCCTAAGCACTAGTGTTTTAAGCAACAGCTTAAAAAGAGAATCCTAATGTGATTTCTTTATAATGGGTGTGTTCCTTATTTTATCTTGTTGTCTAAATTCTTCTCCATGGCTGGACCTCCAAATAATATTCCTTTACGTGCTAAGGGGTATCTAGAGAATGGGATAGGTTTAATAACTACCCTAACACTAACGCGTACCCTAACCCTAACCCCTACCCTAACCCTAACACGTACCCTAATCCTAACCAATACCCTAAACCGAGCCCTAACCCAAACACTAACCCTAAACCTAACCCTAACCCATACCCTACGCCGTACCCGAAGCCCTCCCCGTACCCGTACCCTAAGCCGTACGCTAAGCCGTACCCTAAGCCGTACCCTAACCCTAGGCTACCCTTGACTGCTTCTGCCTCCAATAGATTTCCTAAGCACTAGTGTTTTAAGGAACAGCTTAAAAAGAGAATTCTAATGTGATTTCTTTATAATGGGTGTGTTCCTTATCTTATCCTAGTGTCTAAACTCTTCTCCATGGCTGGACCCCCAAATAATATTCCTTTACGTGCTAAAGTGTATCTAGAGAGTGGGATAGGTTTAATAACTACCCTAACCCTAACGCGTACCCTAACCCTAACCCCTACCCCAACCCTAACACGTACCCTAATCCTAACCCCTACCCTAAACCGAGCCCTAACCCTAACACTAACCCTAACCCTAACCCTAACCCATACCCTACTCCGTACCCGAAGCCCTCACCGAACCCGTACCCTAAGCTGTACCCTAAGCCTAACCCTAAGCCTAACCCTAACACTAGGCTACCCTTGACTGCTTCTGCCTCCAATGGATTTCCTAAGCACTAGTGTTTTAAGGAACAGCTTAAAAAGTGAATCCTAATGTGATTTCTTTATAGTGGGTGTGTTCCTTATCTTATCCTAGTGTCTAAACCCTTCTCCATGGCTGGACCTCCAAATAATATTCCTTTACGTGCTAAGGGGTATCTAGAGAGTGGGATAGGTTTAATAACTACCCTAACACTAACGCGTACCCTAACCCTAACCCCTACCCTAACACTAACACGTACCCTAATCCTAACCAATACCCTAAACCGAGCCCTAACCCTAACACTAACCCTAACCCTAACCCTAACCCATACCCTACGCCGTACCTGAAGCCCTCCCCGAACCCGTACCCTAAGCCGTACCCTAAGCCGTACCCTAAGCCTAACCCTAACCCTAGGCTACCCTTGACTGCTTCTGCCTCCAATAGATTTCCTAAGCACTAGTGTTTTAAGGAACAGCTTAAAAAGAGAATCCTAATGTGATTTCTTTATAATAGGTGTGCTCCTTATCTTATCCTAGTGTCTAAACTCTTCTCCATGGCTGGACCCCCAAATAATATTCCTTTACGTGCTAAGGTGTATCTAGAGACTGGGATATGTTTAATAACTACCCTAACCCTAACGAGTACCGTAACCATAACCCCTACCCTAACCCTAACACGTAACCTAATCCTAACCCGTACCCTAAACCGAGCCCTGACCCTAACACTAACCCTAACCCTAACCCTAACCCATACCCTACGCCGTACCCGAACCCCTCCCCGAACCCTTACCCTAAGCCGTATCCTAAGCCTAACCCCAAGCCTAACCCTAGCCCTAGGCTACCCTTGACTGCTTCTGCCTCCAATAGATTTCCTAAGCACTAGTGTTTTAAGGAACAGCTTAAAAAGAGAATCCTAATGTGATTTCTTTATAATGGGTGTGTTCCTTATTTTATCTTGGTGTCTAAACTCTTCTCCATGGCTGGACCTCCAAATAATATTCCTTTACGTGCTACGGGGTATCTAGAGAATGGGATAGGTTTAATAACTACCATAACACTAACGCGTACCCTAACCCTAACCCCTACCCTAACCCTAACACGTACCCTAATCCTAACCAATACCCTAAACCGAGCCCTAACCCAAACACTAACCCTAACCCTAACCCTAACCCATACCCTACGCCGTACACGAAGCCCTCCCCGCAACCGTACCCTAAGCCGTACCCTAAGCCGTACCCTAAGCCTAACCCTAACCCTAGGCTACCCTTGACTGCTTCTGCCTCCAATAGATTTCCTAAGCACTAGTGTTTTAAGGAACAGCTTAAAAAGAGAATCCTAATGTGATTTCTTTAAATGGGTGTGTTCCTTATCTTATCCTAATGTCTAAACTCTTCTCCATGGCTGGACCCCCAAATAATATTCCTTTACGTGCTAAGGGGTATCTAGAGACTGGGATAGGTTTAATAACTACCCTAACCCTAACGCGTACCCTAACCCTAACCCCTACCCTAACCCTAACACGTACCCTAATCCTAACCCCTACCCTAAACCGAGCCCTAACCCTAACACTAACCCTAACCCTAACCCTAACCCATACCCTACTCCGTACCCGAAGCCCTCACCGAACCCGTACCCTAAGCCTAACCCTAAGCCTAACCCTAACACTAGGCTACCCTTGACTGCTTCTGCCTCCAATAGATTTCCTAAGCACTAGTGTTTTAAGGAACAGCTTAAAAAGAGAATCCTAATGTGATTTCTTTATAATGGGTGTGTTCCTTATCTTATCCTAGTGTCTAAACTCTTCTCCATGGCTGGACCCCCAAATAATATTCCTTTACGTGCTAAGGGGTATCTAGAGAGTGGGATAGGTTTAATAACTACCCTAACCCTAATGCGTACCCTAACCCTAACCCCTACCCTAACCCTAATACGTAACCTAATCCTAACCCGTACCCTAAACCGAGCCCTAACCCTAACACTAACCCTAACCCTAACCCTAACCCATACCCTACGCCGTACCCGAACCCCTCCCCGAACCCGTACCCTAAGCCGTACCCTAAGCCTAACCCTAAGCCTAACCCTAACCCTAGGCTACCCTTTACTGCTTCTGCCTCCAATAGATTTCCTAAGCACTAGTGTTTTAAGGAACATCTTATAAAGAGAATCCTAATGTGATTTCTTTATAATAGGTGTGTTCCTTATCTTATCCTAGTGTCTATACTCTTCTCCATGGCTGGACCCCCAAATAATATTCCTTTTCGTGCTAAGGGGTATCTAGAGAGTGGGATAGGTTTAATAACTACCCTAACCCTAATGCGTACCCTAACCCTAACCCCTACACTAACCCTAATACGTAACCTAATCCTAACCCGTACCCTAAACGGAGCCCTAACCCTAACACTAACCCTAACACTAACCCTAACCCTTACCCTACACCGTACCCGAACCCCTCACCGAATCCGTACCCTAAGCCATACCCTAAGCCTAACCCCAAGCCTAACCCTAACTCTAGGCTACCTTTGACTGCTTCTGCCTCCAATAGATTTCCTAAGCACTAGTGTTTTAAGGAACGGCTTAAAAAGAGAATCCTAATGTGATTTCTTTATAATGGGTGTGTTCCTTATATTATCTTAGTGTCTAAGATCTTCTCCATGGATGGACCCCCAAATAATATGGCTTTACGTGCTACGTGGTATCTAGAGAGTGGGATAGGTTTAATAACTACCATAACCCTAATGCGTACCCTAACCCTAACCCCTACCCTAACCCTAAGACGTACACTAATCCTAACCCGTAACCTAAACCGAGCCCTAACCCTAACACTAACCCTAACCCTAACCTTAACCCATACCCTACGCCGTACCCGAAGCCCTCCCCGAACCTGTACCCTAAGCCGTACCCTAAGCCGTACCCTAAGCCTAACCCTAACCCTAGGCTACCCTTGAGTGCTTCTGCCTCCAATAGATTTCCTAAGCACTAGTGTTTTAAGGAACATCTTATAAAGAGAATCCTAATGTGATTTCTTTATAATAGGTGTGTTCCTTATCTTATCCTAGTGTCTAAACTCTTCTCCATGGCTGGACACCCAAATAATATTCCTTTTCGTGCTAAGGGGTATCTAGAGAGTCGGATAGGTTTAATAACTACCCTAACCCTAACGCGTACCCTAACCCTAACCCCTACTCTAACCCTAACACGTACCCTAATCCTATCCCGTACCCTAAACGGAGCCCTAACCCTAACACTAACCCTAACCCTAACCCTAACCCATACCCTACGCCGTACCCGAAGCCCTCCCCGAACCCGTATCCTAAGCCTTACCCTAAGCCGTACCCTAAGCCTAACCCTAACCCTAGGCTACCCTTGACTGCTTCTGCCTCCAATAGATTTCCTACGCACTAGTGTTTTAAGGAACAGCTTAAAAAGAGAATCGTAATGTGATTTCTTTATAATGGGTGTGTTCCTTATCTTATCCTAGTGTCTAAACTCTTCTCCATGGCTGGACCTCCAAATAATATTCCTTTACGTGCTAAGGGGTATCTAGAGAGTGGGATAGGTTTAATAACTACCCTAACACTAACGCGTACCCTAACGCTAACCCCTACCCTAACCCTAACACGTACCCTAATCCTAACCAATACCCTAAACCCAGCCCTAACCCTAACACTAACCCTAACCCTAACCCTAACCCATACCCTACGCCGTACCCGAAGCCCTCCCCGAACCCGTACCCTACGCCGTACCCTAAGCCGTTCCATAGCCTATCCCTAACCCTAGGCTACCCTTGACTGCATCTGCCTCCAATAGATTTCCTAAGCACTAGTGTTTTAAGGAACAGCTTAAAAAGAGAATCCAATGTGATTTCTTTTTAATGGGTGTGTTCCTTATCTTATCCTAGTGTCTAAACTCTTCTCCATGGCTGGACCCCCAAATAATATTCCTTTACGTGCTAATGTGTATCTAGAGAGTGGGATAGGTTTAATAACTACCCTAGCCCTAACCCCTACCCTAACCCTAACCCGTACCATAACCCCAACATGTACCCTAATCCTTACCCGTAACCTAAACGGAGCCCTAACCCTAACACTAACCCTAACCCTAACCCTAACACATTCCCTACGCCGTACCCGAACCCCTCCCTGAACCCGTACCCTAAGCCGTACCCTAAGCCTAACCCTAAGCCTAACCCTAACCCTAGGCTACCCTTCACTGCTTCTGCTTCCAATAGATTTCCTAAGCACTAGTGTTTTAAGGAACAGCTTAAAAAGAGAATCCTAATGCGATTTCTTTATAATGGGTGTATTCCTTATCTTATCCTAGTGTCTAAACTCTTCTCCATGGATGGACCTCCAAATAATATTCCTTTATGTGCTAAGGGGTATCTAGAGAGTGGGATAGTTTTAATAACTACCCTAACTCTAACGCGTACCCTAACCCTAACCCCTACCCTAACCCTAACACGTACCCTAATCCTAACCAATACCCTAAATCGAGCCCTAACCCTAACACTAACCCTTACCCTAACCCTAACCCATACCCTACGCCGTACCCGAAGCCCTCCCCGAACCCGTACCGTAAGCCGTACCCTAAGCCGTACCCTAAGCCTAACCCTAACCCTAGGCTACCCTTGACTGCTTCTGCCTCCAATAGATTTCCTAAACACTAGTGTTTTAAGGAACAGCTTAAAAAGAGAATCCTAATTTGATTTCTTTATAATGGGTGTGTTCCTTATCTTATCCTAGTGTCTAAACTCTTCTCCATGGCTGGACCTCCAAATAATATTCCTTTACGTGCTAAGGGGTATCTAGAGAGTGGGATAGGTTTACTAACTACCCTAACCCTAACGCGTACCCTAACCCTAACCCCTACCCTAACCCTAACACGTACCCTAATCCTAACCAATACCCTAAACCGAGCCCTAACCCTAACACTAACCCTAACACATACCCTACGACGTACCCGAAGCCCTCCCCGAACCCGTACCCTAAGTCGTACCCTAAGCCGTACCCTAAGCCTAACCCTAAGCCTAACCCTAAACCTAGGCTACCCTTGACTGCTTCTGCCTCCAATGGATTTCCTAAGCACTAGTGTTTTAAGGAACAGCTTAAAAAGAGAATCCTAATGTGATTTCTTTATAATGGGTGTGTTCCTTATCTTATCCTAGTGTCTAAACCCTTCTCCATGGCTGGACCTCCAAATAATATTCCTTTACGTGCTAAGGGGTATCTAGAGAGTGGGATAGGTTTAATAACTACCCTAACACTAACGCGTACCCTAACCCTAAACCCTACCCTAACACTAACCCGTACCCTAATCCTAACCAATACCCTAAACTGAGCCCTAACCCTAACACTAACCCTAACCCTAACCCTAACCCATATCCTACGCCGTACCCGAAGCCGTCCCCGAACCCGACCCTAAGCCGTACCCTAAGCCGTACCCTAAGCCTAACCCTAACCCTAGGCTACCCTTGACTGCTTCTGCCTCCAATAGATTTCCTAAGCACTAGTGTTTTAAGGAACAGCTTAAAAAGAGAATCCTAATGTGATTTCTTTATAATGGGTGTGTTCCTTATCTTATCCTAGTGTCTAAACTCTTCTCCATGGCTGGACCTCCA
>NW_028124391.1:0-55102 GCF_965194825.1 Balaenoptera physalus | reverse complement strand
GCGTTTGCTCACCCAACCTCACCAGACCTCTCAGCCCCAAGAGTGTCCACCCTTATGTCTCATCCAGCTGTGGGTCTAGATATGGTCAATCCAGGTTGCATCACAGCCCCTGAACGAATTGTGTAAGAATTTCTCTCTCTTTCCCTGTCTTTGTTTCATGGGTTTTTAAAAGTAATTTATTTTTATAATGGGGTTTAGCTGCTTTTCACGGCTGTGTTTATGCCGCTTTACACCCACTTGACACACTAACAGAGAGATATCAATACATAGGTTTTAAGATTATTACTAGTCAGATATATTCTTGTGCGGTGAATCGGGCGTGTTGAGTCCAGTTCTCTGAGCAAGGAGTAGGTCTTGTCTATTCCATATTGGGTTTATGGAACGGTATCTGAGCTAATTTGAAACTCTTGTTTTATGTATCACCCCACCTCACCTTTCCCGTTAAGCAGCCATAGTGTGTTTTCTGCATGTGTGACTCTGTTCTGTTTTGTAATTCAGTTCAAGTGTAACGGTTTTTACATTCCCTCTATAAGTGACACCTTATGAGAAGTGTCCTTTTCTGTGTGACTTATTTCACTTAGAATCGTCTTACCTAAATCCACTCATCATGCTGCTACTAGCCTTATGACATTGATTTCATGGCTGAGTGATATTCCATTGTACATAAGGACCACAACTTTTTTATCCATTTTTCGCTTTCCTGGGATATTTAAGGTGGAAGGAAGTGGAGGTCCTTGTCAACAGAGCAGCCCTAAACTTTGGGGTGCTTGTGTCTTGCTGATTTTCAATTTTCCCACTTTATCCCCCCATGCGTGGAAGTGCCCTATGCTCTCTAAGCTGTGTTTTTTAGATGTTTCAGGACACACCGTACACTTCTCCAGAGTGGCTGTTGGCAATTTACATCCCGCCCATCAGTGTAGCAAGGCTCCCATTTCTCCATGGCCTGTCCTGCATTTCTGGTTTTGACACTTTTTTCAGCATGGCCCTTTTGACCGATGGGAAGCGAGACTTCTTTGTAGCGCTGATTTGCCTTTCCAGGTTGCTTGGTTGGCCAAAAAGGGCGTATGCGTTTTTTCCTGAATATATTCAGGAAAAAACGCATACGCCCTTTTTGGCCAAGGGCATCATTGTCAACGTTTTGCCGCTTTTCATGTGCTTTAAAGGCGATTCGAATCTACCTCCTGAAATCTGTTTCCTGCAATTCTGCCTTGATTTCAAATCCTCTTCTTTGCCTTCCCTCAATATATTTGTGGACGAGAGTTATCATTTATAACTCTGCAGGTTTGTGAATTGCAGTGCCCTGAAGCTCCATTTTACAAGTCGGTTTTTTGGGAGCCGGCCGCAAAAGCGCCGGATGGCTTCAGGCCCTGTTCTGGTTCAGGGGGGCAGGCTGAGCCTGTGGTTAATTCTTCTTCCTGATGGGAAAATAGAGTGACCTGTGCCTGTCCCAACACCAAGAGCTAGTCTCTCATTGGTTCCCCGTCTTCCCGTTCATCCTCAGGACAAATTGCAACCTGTACGGAACAGGAGGTTAAAGGTGCTGATGCTCCAAGTAGGGAGATTGCTAGTAAAGTGGCTGGAATGGCGAACCCGAGCACAAGGAGATGAGAAATGAGGTGCGTTTTAGAAACCTTTCCCCATCACACGGTGTACCATCTTCTGGGTTTCTCATGCATGTTTTCGATGTAGGAAGATGCCCTTGAACCTGGAGATTTGGGACCCATGCGATGGGTAGCACGCAGTATTACTTTAAAGGATCTGCGTTTGCTCACCCAACCTCACCAGACCTCTCAGCCCCAAGAGTGTCCACCCTTATGTCTCATCCAGCTGTGGGTCTAGATATGGTCAATCCAGGTTGCATCACAGCCCCTGAACGAATTGTGTAAGAATTTCTCTCTCTTTCCCTGTCTTTGTTTCATGGGTTTTTAAAAGTAATTTATTTTTATAATGGGGTTTAGCTGCTTTTCACGGCTGTGTTTATGCCGCTTTACACCCACTTGACACACTAACAGAGAGATATCAATACATAGGTTTTAAGATTATTACTAGTCAGATATATTCTTGTGCGGTGAATCGGGCGTGTTGAGTCCAGTTCTCTGAGCAAGGAGTAGGTCTTGTCTATTCCATATTGGGTTTATGGAACGGTATCTGAGCTAATTTGAAACTCTTGTTTTATGTATCACCCCACCTCACCTTTCCCGTTAAGCAGCCATAGTGTGTTTTCTGCATGTGTGACTCTGTTCTGTTTTGTAATTCAGTTCAAGTGTAACGGTTTTTACATTCCCTCTATAAGTGACACCTTATGAGAAGTGTCCTTTTCTGTGTGACTTATTTCACTTAGAATCGTCTTACCTAAATCCACTCATCATGCTGCTACTAGCCTTATGACATTGATTTCATGGCTGAGTGATATTCCATTGTACATAAGGACCACAACTTTTTTATCCATTTTTCGCTTTCCTGGGATATTTAAGGTGGAAGGAAGTGGAGGTCCTTGTCAACAGAGCAGCCCTAAACTTTGGGGTGCTTGTGTCTTGCTGATTTTCAATTTTCCCACTTTATCCCCCCATGCGTGGAAGTGCCCTATGCTCTCTAAGCTGTGTTTTTTAGATGTTTCAGGACACACCGTACACTTCTCCAGAGTGGCTGTTGGCAATTTACATCCCGCCCATCAGTGTAACAAGGCTCCCATTTCTCCATGGCCTGTCCTGCATTTCTGGTTTTGACACTTTTTTCAGCATGGCCCTTTTGACCGATGGGAAGCGAGACTTCTTTGTAGCGCTGATTTGCCTTTCCAGGTTGCTTGGTTGGCCAAAAAGGGCGTATGCGTTTTTTCCTGAATATATTCAGGAAAAAACGCATACGCCCTTTTTGGCCAAGGGCATCATTGTCAACGTTTTGCCGCTTTTCATGTGCTTTAAAGGCGATTCGAATCTACCTCCTGAAATCTGTTTCCTGCAATTCTGCCTTGATTTCAAATCCTCTTCTTTGCCTTCCCTCAATATATTTGTGGACGAGAGTTATCATTTATAACTCTGCAGGTTTGTGAATTGCAGTGCCCTGAAGCTCCATTTTACAAGTCGGTTTTTTGGGAGCCGGCCGCAAAAGCGCCGGATGGCTTCAGGCCCTGTTCTGGTTCAGGGGGGCAGGCTGAGCCTGTGGTTAATTCTTCTTCCTGATGGGAAAATAGAGTGACCTGTGCCTGTCCCAACACCAAGAGCTAGTCTCTCATTGGTTCCCCGTCTTCCCGTTCATCCTCAGGACAAATTGCAACCTGTACGGAACAGGAGGTTAAAGGTGCTGATGCTCCAAGTAGGGAGATTGCTAGTAAAGTGGCTGGAATGGCGAACCCGAGCACAAGGAGATGAGAAATGAGGTGCGTTTTAGAAACCTTTCCCCATCACACGGTGTACCATCTTCTGGGTTTCTCATGCATGTTTTCGATGTAGGAAGATGCCCTTGAACCTGGAGATTTGGGACCCATGCGATGGGTAGCACGCAGTATTACTTTAAAGGGTCTGCGTTTGCTCACCCAACCTCACCAGACCTCTCAGCCCCAAGAGTGTCCACCCTTATGTCTCATCCAGCTGTGGGTCTAGATATGGTCAATCCAGGTTGCATCACAGCCCCTGAACGAATTGTGTAAGAATTTCTCTCTCTTTCCCTGTCTTTGTTTCATGGGTTTTTAAAAGTAATTTATTTTTATAATGGGGTTTAGCTGCTTTTCACGGCTGTGTTTATGCCGCTTTACACCCACTTGACACACTAACAGAGAGATATCAATACATAGGTTTTAAGATTATTACTAGTCAGATATATTCTTGTGCGGTGAATCGGGCGTGTTGAGTCCAGTTCTCTGAGCAAGGAGTAGGTCTTGTCTATTCCATATTGGGTTTATGGAACGGTATCTGAGCTAATTTGAAACTCTTGTTTTATGTATCACCCCACCTCACCTTTCCCGTTAAGCAGCCATAGTGTGTTTTCTGCATGTGTGACTCTGTTCTGTTTTGTAATTCAGTTCAAGTGTAACGGTTTTTACATTCCCTCTATAAGTGACACCTTATGAGAAGTGTCCTTTTCTGTGTGACTTATTTCACTTAGAATCGTCTTACCTAAATCCACTCATCATGCTGCTACTAGCCTTATGACATTGATTTCATGGCTGAGTGATATTCCATTGTACATAAGGACCACAACTTTTTTATCCATTTTTCGCTTTCCTGGGATATTTAAGGTGGAAGGAAGTGGAGGTCCTTGTCAACAGAGCAGCCCTAAACTTTGGGGTGCTTGTGTCTTGCTGATTTTCAATTTTCCCACTTTATCCCCCCATGCGTGGAAGTGCCCTATGCTCTCTAAGCTGTGTTTTTTAGATGTTTCAGGACACACCGTACACTTCTCCAGAGTGGCTGTTGGCAATTTACATCCCGCCCATCAGTGTAGCAAGGCTCCCATTTCTCCATGGCCTGTCCTGCATTTCTGGTTTTGACACTTTTTTCAGCATGGCCCTTTTGACCGATGGGAAGCGAGACTTCTTTGTAGCGCTGATTTGCCTTTCCAGGTTGCTTGGTTGGCCAAAAAGGGCGTATGCGTTTTTTCCTGAATATATTCAGGAAAAAACGCATACGCCCTTTTTGGCCAAGGGCATCATTGTCAACGTTTTGCCGCTTTTCATGTGCTTTAAAGGCGATTCGAATCTACCTCCTGAAATCTGTTTCCTGCAATTCTGCCTTGATTTCAAATCCTCTTCTTTGCCTTCCCTCAATATATTTGTGGACGAGAGTTATCATTTATAACTCTGCAGGTTTGTGAATTGCAGTGCCCTGAAGCTCCATTTTACAAGTCGGTTTTTTGGGAGCCGGCCGCAAAAGCGCCGGATGGCTTCAGGCCCTGTTCTGGTTCAGGGGGGCAGGCTGAGCCTGTGGTTAATTCTTCTTCCTGATGGGAAAATAGAGTGACCTGTGCCTGTCCCAACACCAAGAGCTAGTCTCTCATTGGTTCCCCGTCTTCCCGTTCATCCTCAGGACAAATTGCAACCTGTACGGAACAGGAGGTTAAAGGTGCTGATGCTCCAAGTAGGGAGATTGCTAGTAAAGTGGCTGGAATGGCGAACCCGAGCACAAGGAGATGAGAAATGAGGTGCGTTTTAGAAACCTTTCCCCATCACACGGTGTACCATCTTCTGGGTTTCTCATGCATGTTTTCGATGTAGGAAGATGCCCTTGAACCTGGAGATTTGGGACCCATGCGATGGGTAGCACGCAGTATTACTTTAAAGGGTCTGCGTTTGCTCACCCAACCTCACCAGACCTCTCAGCCCCAAGAGTGTCCACCCTTATGTCTCATCCAGCTGTGGGTCTAGATATGGTCAATCCAGGTTGCATCACAGCCCCTGAACGAATTGTGTAAGAATTTCTCTCTCTTTCCCTGTCTTTGTTTCATGGGTTTTTAAAAGTAATTTATTTTTATAATGGGGTTTAGCTGCTTTTCACGGCTGTGTTTATGCCGCTTTACACCCACTTGACACACTAACAGAGAGATATCAATACATAGGTTTTAAGATTATTACTAGTCAGATATATTCTTGTGCGGTGAATCGGGCGTGTTGAGTCCAGTTCTCTGAGCAAGGAGTAGGTCTTGTCTATTCCATATTGGGTTTATGGAACGGTATCTGAGCTAATTTGAAACTCTTGTTTTATGTATCACCCCACCTCACCTTTCCCGTTAAGCAGCCATAGTGTGTTTTCTGCATGTGTGACTCTGTTCTGTTTTGTAATTCAGTTCAAGTGTAACGGTTTTTACATTCCCTCTATAAGTGACACCTTATGAGAAGTGTCCTTTTCTGTGTGACTTATTTCACTTAGAATCGTCTTACCTAAATCCACTCATCATGCTGCTACTAGCCTTATGACATTGATTTCATGGCTGAGTGATATTCCATTGTACATAAGGACCACAACTTTTTTATCCATTTTTCGCTTTCCTGGGATATTTAAGGTGGAAGGAAGTGGAGGTCCTTGTCAACAGAGCAGCCCTAAACTTTGGGGTGCTTGTGTCTTGCTGATTTTCAATTTTCCCACTTTATCCCCCCATGCGTGGAAGTGCCCTATGCTCTCTAAGCTGTGTTTTTTAGATGTTTCAGGACACACCGTACACTTCTCCAGAGTGGCTGTTGGCAATTTACATCCCGCCCATCAGTGTAGCAAGGCTCCCATTTCTCCATGGCCTGTCCTGCATTTCTGGTTTTGACACTTTTTTCAGCATGGCCCTTTTGACCGATGGGAAGCGAGACTTCTTTGTAGCGCTGATTTGCCTTTCCAGGTTGCTTGGTTGGCCAAAAAGGGCGTATGCGTTTTTTCCTGAATATATTCAGGAAAAAACGCATACGCCCTTTTTGGCCAAGGGCATCATTGTCAACGTTTTGCCGCTTTTCATGTGCTTTAAAGGCGATTCGAATCTACCTCCTGAAATCTGTTTCCTGCAATTCTGCCTTGATTTCAAATCCTCTTCTTTGCCTTCCCTCAATATATTTGTGGACGAGAGTTATCATTTATAACTCTGCAGGTTTGTGAATTGCAGTGCCCTGAAGCTCCATTTTACAAGTCGGTTTTTTGGGAGCCGGCCGCAAAAGCGCCGGATGGCTTCAGGCCCTGTTCTGGTTCAGGGGGGCAGGCTGAGCCTGTGGTTAATTCTTCTTCCTGATGGGAAAATAGAGTGACCTGTGCCTGTCCCAACACCAAGAGCTAGTCTCTCATTGGTTCCCCGTCTTCCCGTTCATCCTCAGGACAAATTGCAACCTGTACGGAACAGGAGGTTAAAGGTGCTGATGCTCCAAGTAGGGAGATTGCTAGTAAAGTGGCTGGAATGGCGAACCCGAGCACAAGGAGATGAGAAATGAGGTGCGTTTTAGAAACCTTTCCCCATCACACGGTGTACCATCTTCTGGGTTTCTCATGCATGTTTTCGATGTAGGAAGATGCCCTTGAACCTGGAGATTTGGGACCCATGCGATGGGTAGCACGCAGTATTACTTTAAAGGGTCTGCGTTTGCTCACCCAACCTCACCAGACCTCTCAGCCCCAAGAGTGTCCACCCTTATGTCTCATCCAGCTGTGGGTCTAGATATGGTCAATCCAGGTTGCATCACAGCCCCTGAACGAATTGTGTAAGAATTTCTCTCTCTTTCCCTGTCTTTGTTTCATGGGTTTTTAAAAGTAATTTATTTTTATAATGGGGTTTAGCTGCTTTTCACGGCTGTGTTTATGCCGCTTTACACCCACTTGACACACTAACAGAGAGATATCAATACATAGGTTTTAAGATTATTACTAGTCAGATATATTCTTGTGCGGTGAATCGGGCGTGTTGAGTCCAGTTCTCTGAGCAAGGAGTAGGTCTTGTCTATTCCATATTGGGTTTATGGAACGGTATCTGAGCTAATTTGAAACTCTTGTTTTATGTATCACCCCACCTCACCTTTCCCGTTAAGCAGCCATAGTGTGTTTTCTGCATGTGTGACTCTGTTCTGTTTTGTAATTCAGTTCAAGTGTAACGGTTTTTACATTCCCTCTATAAGTGACACCTTATGAGAAGTGTCCTTTTCTGTGTGACTTATTTCACTTAGAATCGTCTTACCTAAATCCACTCATCATGCTGCTACTAGCCTTATGACATTGATTTCATGGCTGAGTGATATTCCATTGTACATAAGGACCACAACTTTTTTATCCATTTTTCGCTTTCCTGGGATATTTAAGGTGGAAGGAAGTGGAGGTCCTTGTCAACAGAGCAGCCCTAAACTTTGGGGTGCTTGTGTCTTGCTGATTTTCAATTTTCCCACTTTATCCCCCCATGCGTGGAAGTGCCCTATGCTCTCTAAGCTGTGTTTTTTAGATGTTTCAGGACACACCGTACACTTCTCCAGAGTGGCTGTTGGCAATTTACATCCCGCCCATCAGTGTAGCAAGGCTCCCATTTCTCCATGGCCTGTCCTGCATTTCTGGTTTTGACACTTTTTTCAGCATGGCCCTTTTGACCGATGGGAAGCGAGACTTCTTTGTAGCGCTGATTTGCCTTTCCAGGTTGCTTGGTTGGCCAAAAAGGGCGTATGCGTTTTTTCCTGAATATATTCAGGAAAAAACGCATACGCCCTTTTTGGCCAAGGGCATCATTGTCAACGTTTTGCCGCTTTTCATGTGCTTTAAAGGCGATTCGAATCTACCTCCTGAAATCTGTTTCCTGCAATTCTGCCTTGATTTCAAATCCTCTTCTTTGCCTTCCCTCAATATATTTGTGGACGAGAGTTATCATTTATAACTCTGCAGGTTTGTGAATTGCAGTGCCCTGAAGCTCCATTTTACAAGTCGGTTTTTTGGGAGCCGGCCGCAAAAGCGCCGGATGGCTTCAGGCCCTGTTCTGGTTCAGGGGGGCAGGCTGAGCCTGTGGTTAATTCTTCTTCCTGATGGGAAAATAGAGTGACCTGTGCCTGTCCCAACACCAAGAGCTAGTCTCTCATTGGTTCCCCGTCTTCCCGTTCATCCTCAGGACAAATTGCAACCTGTACGGAACAGGAGGTTAAAGGTGCTGATGCTCCAAGTAGGGAGATTGCTAGTAAAGTGGCTGGAATGGCGAACCCGAGCACAAGGAGATGAGAAATGAGGTGCGTTTTAGAAACCTTTCCCCATCACACGGTGTACCATCTTCTGGGTTTCTCATGCATGTTTTCGATGTAGGAAGATGCCCTTGAACCTGGAGATTTGGGACCCATGCGATGGGTAGCACGCAGTATTACTTTAAAGGGTCTGCGTTTGCTCACCCAACCTCACCAGACCTCTCAGCCCCAAGAGTGTCCACCCTTATGTCTCATCCAGCTGTGGGTCTAGATATGGTCAATCCAGGTTGCATCACAGCCCCTGAACGAATTGTGTAAGAATTTCTCTCTCTTTCCCTGTCTTTGTTTCATGGGTTTTTAAAAGTAATTTATTTTTATAATGGGGTTTAGCTGCTTTTCACGGCTGTGTTTATGCCGCTTTACACCCACTTGACACACTAACAGAGAGATATCAATACATAGGTTTTAAGATTATTACTAGTCAGATATATTCTTGTGCGGTGAATCGGGCGTGTTGAGTCCAGTTCTCTGAGCAAGGAGTAGGTCTTGTCTATTCCATATTGGGTTTATGGAACGGTATCTGAGCTAATTTGAAACTCTTGTTTTATGTATCACCCCACCTCACCTTTCCCGTTAAGCAGCCATAGTGTGTTTTCTGCATGTGTGACTCTGTTCTGTTTTGTAATTCAGTTCAAGTGTAACGGTTTTTACATTCCCTCTATAAGTGACACCTTATGAGAAGTGTCCTTTTCTGTGTGACTTATTTCACTTAGAATCGTCTTACCTAAATCCACTCATCATGCTGCTACTAGCCTTATGACATTGATTTCATGGCTGAGTGATATTCCATTGTACATAAGGACCACAACTTTTTTATCCATTTTTCGCTTTCCTGGGATATTTAAGGTGGAAGGAAGTGGAGGTCCTTGTCAACAGAGCAGCCCTAAACTTTGGGGTGCTTGTGTCTTGCTGATTTTCAATTTTCCCACTTTATCCCCCCATGCGTGGAAGTGCCCTATGCTCTCTAAGCTGTGTTTTTTAGATGTTTCAGGACACACCGTACACTTCTCCAGAGTGGCTGTTGGCAATTTACATCCCGCCCATCAGTGTAGCAAGGCTCCCATTTCTCCATGGCCTGTCCTGCATTTCTGGTTTTGACACTTTTTTCAGCATGGCCCTTTTGACCGATGGGAAGCGAGACTTCTTTGTAGCGCTGATTTGCCTTTCCAGGTTGCTTGGTTGGCCAAAAAGGGCGTATGCGTTTTTTCCTGAATATATTCAGGAAAAAACGCATACGCCCTTTTTGGCCAAGGGCATCATTGTCAACGTTTTGCCGCTTTTCATGTGCTTTAAAGGCGATTCGAATCTACCTCCTGAAATCTGTTTCCTGCAATTCTGCCTTGATTTCAAATCCTCTTCTTTGCCTTCCCTCAATATATTTGTGGACGAGAGTTATCATTTATAACTCTGCAGGTTTGTGAATTGCAGTGCCCTGAAGCTCCATTTTACAAGTCGGTTTTTTGGGAGCCGGCCGCAAAAGCGCCGGATGGCTTCAGGCCCTGTTCTGGTTCAGGGGGGCAGGCTGAGCCTGTGGTTAATTCTTCTTCCTGATGGGAAAATAGAGTGACCTGTGCCTGTCCCAACACCAAGAGCTAGTCTCTCATTGGTTCCCCGTCTTCCCGTTCATCCTCAGGACAAATTGCAACCTGTACGGAACAGGAGGTTAAAGGTGCTGATGCTCCAAGTAGGGAGATTGCTAGTAAAGTGGCTGGAATGGCGAACCCGAGCACAAGGAGATGAGAAATGAGGTGCGTTTTAGAAACCTTTCCCCATCACACGGTGTACCATCTTCTGGGTTTCTCATGCATGTTTTCGATGTAGGAAGATGCCCTTGAACCTGGAGATTTGGGACCCATGCGATGGGTAGCACGCAGTATTACTTTAAAGGATCTGCGTTTGCTCACCCAACCTCACCAGACCTCTCAGCCCCAAGAGTGTCCACCCTTATGTCTCATCCAGCTGTGGGTCTAGATATGGTCAATCCAGGTTGCATCACAGCCCCTGAACGAATTGTGTAAGAATTTCTCTCTCTTTCCCTGTCTTTGTTTCATGGGTTTTTAAAAGTAATTTATTTTTATAATGGGGTTTAGCTGCTTTTCACGGCTGTGTTTATGCCGCTTTACACCCACTTGACACACTAACAGAGAGATATCAATACATAGGTTTTAAGATTATTACTAGTCAGATATATTCTTGTGCGGTGAATCGGGCGTGTTGAGTCCAGTTCTCTGAGCAAGGAGTAGGTCTTGTCTATTCCATATTGGGTTTATGGAACGGTATCTGAGCTAATTTGAAACTCTTGTTTTATGTATCACCCCACCTCACCTTTCCCGTTAAGCAGCCATAGTGTGTTTTCTGCATGTGTGACTCTGTTCTGTTTTGTAATTCAGTTCAAGTGTAACGGTTTTTACATTCCCTCTATAAGTGACACCTTATGAGAAGTGTCCTTTTCTGTGTGACTTATTTCACTTAGAATCGTCTTACCTAAATCCACTCATCATGCTGCTACTAGCCTTATGACATTGATTTCATGGCTGAGTGATATTCCATTGTACATAAGGACCACAACTTTTTTATCCATTTTTCGCTTTCCTGGGATATTTAAGGTGGAAGGAAGTGGAGGTCCTTGTCAACAGAGCAGCCCTAAACTTTGGGGTGCTTGTGTCTTGCTGATTTTCAATTTTCCCACTTTATCCCCCCATGCGTGGAAGTGCCCTATGCTCTCTAAGCTGTGTTTTTTAGATGTTTCAGGACACACCGTACACTTCTCCAGAGTGGCTGTTGGCAATTTACATCCCGCCCATCAGTGTAACAAGGCTCCCATTTCTCCATGGCCTGTCCTGCATTTCTGGTTTTGACACTTTTTTCAGCATGGCCCTTTTGACCGATGGGAAGCGAGACTTCTTTGTAGCGCTGATTTGCCTTTCCAGGTTGCTTGGTTGGCCAAAAAGGGCGTATGCGTTTTTTCCTGAATATATTCAGGAAAAAACGCATACGCCCTTTTTGGCCAAGGGCATCATTGTCAACGTTTTGCCGCTTTTCATGTGCTTTAAAGGCGATTCGAATCTACCTCCTGAAATCTGTTTCCTGCAATTCTGCCTTGATTTCAAATCCTCTTCTTTGCCTTCCCTCAATATATTTGTGGACGAGAGTTATCATTTATAACTCTGCAGGTTTGTGAATTGCAGTGCCCTGAAGCTCCATTTTACAAGTCGGTTTTTTGGGAGCCGGCCGCAAAAGCGCCGGATGGCTTCAGGCCCTGTTCTGGTTCAGGGGGGCAGGCTGAGCCTGTGGTTAATTCTTCTTCCTGATGGGAAAATAGAGTGACCTGTGCCTGTCCCAACACCAAGAGCTAGTCTCTCATTGGTTCCCCGTCTTCCCGTTCATCCTCAGGACAAATTGCAACCTGTACGGAACAGGAGGTTAAAGGTGCTGATGCTCCAAGTAGGGAGATTGCTAGTAAAGTGGCTGGAATGGCGAACCCGAGCACAAGGAGATGAGAAATGAGGTGCGTTTTAGAAACCTTTCCCCATCACACGGTGTACCATCTTCTGGGTTTCTCATGCATGTTTTCGATGTAGGAAGATGCCCTTGAACCTGGAGATTTGGGACCCATGCGATGGGTAGCACGCAGTATTACTTTAAAGGGTCTGCGTTTGCTCACCCAACCTCACCAGACCTCTCAGCCCCAAGAGTGTCCACCCTTATGTCTCATCCAGCTGTGGGTCTAGATATGGTCAATCCAGGTTGCATCACAGCCCCTGAACGAATTGTGTAAGAATTTCTCTCTCTTTCCCTGTCTTTGTTTCATGGGTTTTTAAAAGTAATTTATTTTTATAATGGGGTTTAGCTGCTTTTCACGGCTGTGTTTATGCCGCTTTACACCCACTTGACACACTAACAGAGAGATATCAATACATAGGTTTTAAGATTATTACTAGTCAGATATATTCTTGTGCGGTGAATCGGGCGTGTTGAGTCCAGTTCTCTGAGCAAGGAGTAGGTCTTGTCTATTCCATATTGGGTTTATGGAACGGTATCTGAGCTAATTTGAAACTCTTGTTTTATGTATCACCCCACCTCACCTTTCCCGTTAAGCAGCCATAGTGTGTTTTCTGCATGTGTGACTCTGTTCTGTTTTGTAATTCAGTTCAAGTGTAACGGTTTTTACATTCCCTCTATAAGTGACACCTTATGAGAAGTGTCCTTTTCTGTGTGACTACTTATTTCACTTAGAATCGTCTTACCTAAATCCACTCATCATGCTGCTACTAGCCTTATGACATTGATTTCATGGCTGAGTGATATTCCATTGTACATAAGGACCACAACTTTTTTATCCATTTTTCGCTTTCCTGGGATATTTAAGGTGGAAGGAAGTGGAGGTCCTTGTCAACAGAGCAGCCCTAAACTTTGGGGTGCTTGTGTCTTGCTGATTTTCAATTTTCCACTTTATCCCCCCATGCGTGGAAGTGCCCTATGCTCTCTAAGCTGTGTTTTTTAGATGTTTCAGGACACACCCGTACACTTCTCCAGAGTGGCTGTTGGCAATTTACATCCCGCCCATCAGTGTAGCAAGGCTCCCATTTCTCCATGGCCTGTCCTGCATTTCTGGTTTTGACACTTTTTTCAGCATGGCCCTTTTGACCGATGGGAAGCGAGACTTCTTTGTAGCGCTGATTTGCCTTTCCAGGTTGCTTGGTTGGCCAAAAAGGGCGTATGCGTTTTTTCCTGAATATATTCAGGAAAAAACGCATACGCCCTTTTTGGCCAAGGGCATCATTGTCAACGTTTTGCCGCTTTTCATGTGCTTTAAAGGCGATTCGAATCTACCTCCTGAAATCTGTTTCCTGCAATTCTGCCTTGATTTCAAACCCTCTTCTTTGCCTTCCCTCAATATATTTGTGAGAGAGTTTCATTTATAACTCTGCAGGTTTGTGAATTGCAGTGCCCTGAAGCTCCATTTTACAAGTCGCTTTTTTGTGAGCCGGCCGCAAAAGCGCCGGATGGCTTCAGGCCCTGTTCTGGTTCAGGGGGCAGGCTGAGCCTGTGGATAATTCTTCTTCCTGATGGAAAATAGAGTGACCTGTGCCTGTCCCAACACCAAGAGCTAGTCTCTCATTGGTTCCCCGTCTTCCCGTTCATCCTCAGGACAAATTGCAACCTGTACGGAACAGGAGGTTAAAGGTGCTGATGCTCCAAGTAGGGAGATTGCTAGTAAAGTGGCTGGAATGGCGAACCCGAGCACAAGGAGATGAGAAATGAGGTGCGTTTTAGAAACCTTTCCCCATCACACAGCGTGTACCATCTTCTGGGTTTCTCATGCACGTTTTCGATGTAGGAAGATGCCCTTGAACCTGGAGATTTTGGGACCCATGCGATGGGTAGCACGCAGTATTACTTTAAAGGGTCTGCGTTTGCTCACCCAACCTCACCAGACCTCTCAGCCCCACGAGGGTCCACCCTTATGTCTCATCCAGCTGTGGGTCTAGACATGGTCAATCCAGGTTGCATCACAGCCCCTGAACGAATTGTGTAAGAATTTCTCTCTCTTTCCCTGTCTTTGTTTCATGGGTTTTTAAAAGTAATTTATTTTTATAATGGGTTTAGCTGCTTTTCACGGCTGTGTTTATGCCGCTTTACACCCACTTGACACACTAACAGAGAGATATCAATACATAGGTTTTAAGATTATTACTAGTCAGATATATTCTTGTGCGGTGAATCGGCGTGTTGAGTCCAGTTCTCTGAGCAAGGAGTAGGTCTTGTCTATTCCATATTGGGTTTATGGAACGGTATCTGAGCTAATTTGAAACTCTTGTTTTATGTATCACCCACCTCACCTTCCCGTTAAGCAGCCATAGTGTGTTTTCTGCATGTGTGACTCTGTTCTGTTTTGTAATTCAGTTCAAGTGTTACGGTTTTTACATTCCCTCTATAAGTGACACCTTATGAGAAGTGTCCTTTTCTGTGTGACTTATTTCACTTAGAATCTTCTTACTAAATCCACCTCATCATGCTGCTACTAGCCTTATGACATTGATTTCATGGCTGAGTGATATTCCATTGTACATAAGGACCACAACTTTTTTATCCATTTTTCCGCTTTCCTGGGATATTTAAGGTGGAAGGAAGTGGAGGTCCTTGTCAACAGAGCAGCCCTAAACTTTGGGGTGCTTGTGTCTTGCTGATTTTCAATTTTCCCACTTTATCCCCCCATGCGTGGAAGTGCCCTATGCTCTCTAAGCTGTGTTTTTTAGATGTTTCAGGACACACCGTACACTTCTCCAGAGTGGCTGTTGGCAATTTTACATCCCGCCCATCAGTGTAGCAAGGCTCCCATTTCTCCATGGCCTGTCCTGCATTTCTGGTTTTGACACTTTTTTCAGCATGGCCCTTTTGACCGATGGGAAGCGAGACTTCTTTGTAGCGCTGATTTGCCTTTCCAGGTTGCTTGGTTGGCCAAAAAGGGCGTATGCGTTTTTTCCTGAATATATTCAGGAAAAAACGCATACGCCCTTTTTGGCCAAGGGCATCATTGTCAACGTTTTGCCGCTTTTCATGTGCTTAAAGGCGATTCGAATCTACCTCCTGAAATCTGTTTCCTGCAATTCTGCCTTGATTTCAAATCCTCTTCTTTGCCTTCCCTCAATATATTTTGGACGAGAGTTATCATTTATAACTCTGCAGGTTTGTGAATTGCAGTGCCCTGAAGCTCCATTTTACAAGTCGGTTTTTTGGGAGCCGGCCGCAAAAGCGCCGGATGGCTTCAGGCCCTGTTCTGGTTCAGGGGGCAGGCTGAGCCTGTGGTTAATTCTTCTTCCTGATGGAAAATAGAGTGACCTGTGCTGTCCCAACACCAAGAGCTAGTCTCTCATTGGTTCCCCCGTCTTCCCGTTCATCCTCAGGACAAATTGCAACCTGTACGGAACAGGAGGTTAAAGGTGCTGATGCTCCAAGTAGGGAGATTGCTAGTAAAGTGGCTGGAATGGCGAACCCGAGCACAAGGAGATGAGAAATGAGGTGCGTTTTAGAAACCTTTCCCCATCACACGGTGTACCATCTTCTGGGTTTCTCATGCATGTTTTCGATGTAGGAAGATGCCCTTGAACCTGGAGATTTGGGACCCATGCGATGGGTAGCACGCAGTATTACTTTAAAGGGTCTGCGTTTGCTCACCCAACCTCACCAGACCTCTCAGCCCCAAGAGTGTCCACCCTTATGTCTCATCCAGCTGTGGGTCTAGATATGGTCAATCCAGGTTGCATCACAGCCCCTGAACGAATTGTGTAAGAATTTCTCTCTCTTTCCCTGTCTTTGTTTCATGGGTTTTTAAAAGTAATTTATTTTTATAATGGGGTTTAGCTGCTTTTCACGGCTGTGTTTATGCCGCTTTACACCCACTTGACACACTAACAGAGAGATATCAATACATAGGTTTTAAGATTATTACTAGTCAGATATATTCTTGTGCGGTGAATCGGGCGTGTTGAGTCCAGTTCTCTGAGCAAGGAGTAGGTCTTGTCTATTCCATATTGGGTTTATGGAACGGTATCTGAGCTAATTTGAAACTCTTGTTTTATGTATCACCCCACCTCACCTTTCCCGTTAAGCAGCCATAGTGTGTTTTCTGCATGTGTGACTCTGTTCTGTTTTGTAATTCAGTTCAAGTGTAACGGTTTTTACATTCCCTCTATAAGTGACACCTTATGAGAAGTGTCCTTTTCTGTGTGACTTATTTCACTTAGAATCGTCTTACCTAAATCCACTCATCATGCTGCTACTAGCCTTATGACATTGATTTCATGGCTGAGTGATATTCCATTGTACATAAGGACCACAACTTTTTTATCCATTTTTCGCTTTCCTGGGATATTTAAGGTGGAAGGAAGTGGAGGTCCTTGTCAACAGAGCAGCCCTAAACTTTGGGGTGCTTGTGTCTTGCTGATTTTCAATTTTCCCACTTTATCCCCCCATGCGTGGAAGTGCCCTATGCTCTCTAAGCTGTGTTTTTTAGATGTTTCAGGACACACCGTACACTTCTCCAGAGTGGCTGTTGGCAATTTACATCCCGCCCATCAGTGTAGCAAGGCTCCCATTTCTCCATGGCCTGTCCTGCATTTCTGGTTTTGACACTTTTTTCAGCATGGCCCTTTTGACCGATGGGAAGCGAGACTTCTTTGTAGCGCTGATTTGCCTTTCCAGGTTGCTTGGTTGGCCAAAAAGGGCGTATGCGTTTTTTCCTGAATATATTCAGGAAAAAACGCTTACGCCCTTTTTGGCCAAGGGCATCATTGTCAACGTTTTGCCGCTTTTCATGTGCTTTAAAGGCGATTCGAATCTACCTCCTGAAATCTGTTTCCTGCAATTCTGCCTTGATTTCAAATCCTCTTCTTTGCCTTCCCTCAATATATTTGTGGACGAGAGTTATCATTTATAACTCTGCAGGTTTGTGAATTGCAGTGCCCTGAAGCTCCATTTTACAAGTCGGTTTTTTGGGAGCCAGCCGCAAAAGCGCCGGATGGCTTCAGGCCCTGTTCTGGTTCAGGGGGGCAGGCTGAGCCTGTGGTTAATTCTTCTTCCTGATGGGAAAATAGAGTGACCTGTGCCTGTCCCAACACCAAGAGCTAGTCTCTCATTGGTTCCCCGTCTTCCCGTTCATCCTCAGGACAAATTGCAACCTGTACGGAACAGGAGGTTAAAGGTGCTGATGCTCCAAGTAGGGAGATTGCTAGTAAAGTGGCTGGAATGGCGAACCCGAGCACAAGGAGATGAGAAATGAGGTGCGTTTTAGAAACCTTTCCCCATCACACGGTGTACCATCTTCTGGGTTTCTCATGCATGTTTTCGATGTAGGAAGATGCCCTTGAACCTGGAGATTTGGGACCCATGCGATGGGTAGCACGCAGTATTACTTTAAAGGGTCTGCGTTTGCTCACCCAACCTCACCAGACCTCTCAGCCCCAAGAGTGTCCACCCTTATGTCTCATCCAGCTGTGGGTCTAGATATGGTCAATCCAGGTTGCATCACAGCCCCTGAACGAATTGTGTAAGAATTTCTCTCTCTTTCCCTGTCTTTGTTTCATGGGTTTTTAAAAGTAATTTATTTTTATAATGGGGTTTAGCTGCTTTTCACGGCTGTGTTTATGCCGCTTTACACCCACTTGACACACTAACAGAGAGATATCAATACATAGGTTTTAAGATTATTACTAGTCAGATATATTCTTGTGCGGTGAATCGGGCGTGTTGAGTCCAGTTCTCTGAGCAAGGAGTAGGTCTTGTCTATTCCATATTGGGTTTATGGAACGGTATCTGAGCTAATTTGAAACTCTTGTTTTATGTATCACCCCACCTCACCTTTCCCGTTAAGCAGCCATAGTGTGTTTTCTGCATGTGTGACTCTGTTCTGTTTTGTAATTCAGTTCAAGTGTAACGGTTTTTACATTCCCTCTATAAGTGACACCTTATGAGAAGTGTCCTTTTCTGTGTGACTTATTTCACTTAGAATCGTCTTACCTAAATCCACTCATCATGCTGCTACTAGCCTTATGACATTGATTTCATGGCTGAGTGATATTCCATTGTACATAAGGACCACAACTTTTTTATCCATTTTTCGCTTTCCTGGGATATTTAAGGTGGAAGGAAGTGGAGGTCCTTGTCAACAGAGCAGCCCTAAACTTTGGGGTGCTTGTGTCTTGCTGATTTTCAATTTTCCCACTTTATCCCCCCATGCGTGGAAGTGCCCTATGCTCTCTAAGCTGTGTTTTTTAGATGTTTCAGGACACACCGTACACTTCTCCAGAGTGGCTGTTGGCAATTTACATCCCGCCCATCAGTGTAGCAAGGCTCCCATTTCTCCATGGCCTGTCCTGCATTTCTGGTTTTGACACTTTTTTCAGCATGGCCCTTTTGACCGATGGGAAGCGAGACTTCTTTGTAGCGCTGATTTGCCTTTCCAGGTTGCTTGGTTGGCCAAAAAGGGCGTATGCGTTTTTTCCTGAATATATTCAGGAAAAAACGCATACGCCCTTTTTGGCCAAGGGCATCATTGTCAACGTTTTGCCGCTTTTCATGTGCTTTAAAGGCGATTCGAATCTACCTCCTGAAATCTGTTTCCTGCAATTCTGCCTTGATTTCAAATCCTCTTCTTTGCCTTCCCTCAATATATTTGTGGACGAGAGTTATCATTTATAACTCTGCAGGTTTGTGAATTGCAGTGCCCTGAAGCTCCATTTTACAAGTCGGTTTTTTGGGAGCCGGCCGCAAAAGCGCCGGATGGCTTCAGGCCCTGTTCTGGTTCAGGGGGGCAGGCTGAGCCTGTGGTTAATTCTTCTTCCTGATGGGAAAATAGAGTGACCTGTGCCTGTCCCAACACCAAGAGCTAGTCTCTCATTGGTTCCCCGTCTTCCCGTTCATCCTCAGGACAAATTGCAACCTGTACGGAACAGGAGGTTAAAGGTGCTGATGCTCCAAGTAGGGAGATTGCTAGTAAAGTGGCTGGAATGGCGAACCCGAGCACAAGGAGATGAGAAATGAGGTGCGTTTTAGAAACCTTTCCCCATCACACGGTGTACCATCTTCTGGGTTTCTCATGCATGTTTTCGATGTAGGAAGATGCCCTTGAACCTGGAGATTTGGGACCCATGCGATGGGTAGCACGCAGTATTACTTTAAAGGATCTGCGTTTGCTCACCCAACCTCACCAGACCTCTCAGCCCCAAGAGTGTCCACCCTTATGTCTCATCCAGCTGTGGGTCTAGATATGGTCAATCCAGGTTGCATCACAGCCCCTGAACGAATTGTGTAAGAATTTCTCTCTCTTTCCCTGTCTTTGTTTCATGGGTTTTTAAAAGTAATTTATTTTTATAATGGGGTTTAGCTGCTTTTCACGGCTGTGTTTATGCCGCTTTACACCCACTTGACACACTAACAGAGAGATATCAATACATAGGTTTTAAGATTATTACTAGTCAGATATATTCTTGTGCGGTGAATCGGGCGTGTTGAGTCCAGTTCTCTGAGCAAGGAGTAGGTCTTGTCTATTCCATATTGGGTTTATGGAACGGTATCTGAGCTAATTTGAAACTCTTGTTTTATGTATCACCCCACCTCACCTTTCCCGTTAAGCAGCCATAGTGTGTTTTCTGCATGTGTGACTCTGTTCTGTTTTGTAATTCAGTTCAAGTGTAACGGTTTTTACATTCCCTCTATAAGTGACACCTTATGAGAAGTGTCCTTTTCTGTGTGACTTATTTCACTTAGAATCGTCTTACCTAAATCCACTCATCATGCTGCTACTAGCCTTATGACATTGATTTCATGGCTGAGTGATATTCCATTGTACATAAGGACCACAACTTTTTTATCCATTTTTCGCTTTCCTGGGATATTTAAGGTGGAAGGAAGTGGAGGTCCTTGTCAACAGAGCAGCCCTAAACTTTGGGGTGCTTGTGTCTTGCTGATTTTCAATTTTCCCACTTTATCCCCCCATGCGTGGAAGTGCCCTATGCTCTCTAAGCTGTGTTTTTTAGATGTTTCAGGACACACCGTACACTTCTCCAGAGTGGCTGTTGGCAATTTACATCCCGCCCATCAGTGTAACAAGGCTCCCATTTCTCCATGGCCTGTCCTGCATTTCTGGTTTTGACACTTTTTTCAGCATGGCCCTTTTGACCGATGGGAAGCGAGACTTCTTTGTAGCGCTGATTTGCCTTTCCAGGTTGCTTGGTTGGCCAAAAAGGGCGTATGCGTTTTTTCCTGAATATATTCAGGAAAAAACGCATACGCCCTTTTTGGCCAAGGGCATCATTGTCAACGTTTTGCCGCTTTTCATGTGCTTTAAAGGCGATTCGAATCTACCTCCTGAAATCTGTTTCCTGCAATTCTGCCTTGATTTCAAATCCTCTTCTTTGCCTTCCCTCAATATATTTGTGGACGAGAGTTATCATTTATAACTCTGCAGGTTTGTGAATTGCAGTGCCCTGAAGCTCCATTTTACAAGTCGGTTTTTTGGGAGCCGGCCGCAAAAGCGCCGGATGGCTTCAGGCCCTGTTCTGGTTCAGGGGGGCAGGCTGAGCCTGTGGTTAATTCTTCTTCCTGATGGGAAAATAGAGTGACCTGTGCCTGTCCCAACACCAAGAGCTAGTCTCTCATTGGTTCCCCGTCTTCCCGTTCATCCTCAGGACAAATTGCAACCTGTACGGAACAGGAGGTTAAAGGTGCTGATGCTCCAAGTAGGGAGATTGCTAGTAAAGTGGCTGGAATGGCGAACCCGAGCACAAGGAGATGAGAAATGAGGTGCGTTTTAGAAACCTTTCCCCATCACACGGTGTACCATCTTCTGGGTTTCTCATGCATGTTTTCGATGTAGGAAGATGCCCTTGAACCTGGAGATTTGGGACCCATGCGATGGGTAGCACGCAGTATTACTTTAAAGGGTCTGCGTTTGCTCACCCAACCTCACCAGACCTCTCAGCCCCAAGAGTGTCCACCCTTATGTCTCATCCAGCTGTGGGTCTAGATATGGTCAATCCAGGTTGCATCACAGCCCCTGAACGAATTGTGTAAGAATTTCTCTCTCTTTCCCTGTCTTTGTTTCATGGGTTTTTAAAAGTAATTTATTTTTATAATGGGGTTTAGCTGCTTTTCACGGCTGTGTTTATGCCGCTTTACACCCACTTGACACACTAACAGAGAGATATCAATACATAGGTTTTAAGATTATTACTAGTCAGATATATTCTTGTGCGGTGAATCGGGCGTGTTGAGTCCAGTTCTCTGAGCAAGGAGTAGGTCTTGTCTATTCCATATTGGGTTTATGGAACGGTATCTGAGCTAATTTGAAACTCTTGTTTTATGTATCACCCCACCTCACCTTTCCCGTTAAGCAGCCATAGTGTGTTTTCTGCATGTGTGACTCTGTTCTGTTTTGTAATTCAGTTCAAGTGTAACGGTTTTTACATTCCCTCTATAAGTGACACCTTATGAGAAGTGTCCTTTTCTGTGTGACTTATTTCACTTAGAATCGTCTTACCTACATCCACTCATCATGCTGCTACTAGCCTTATGACATTGATTTCATGGCTGAGTGATATTCCATTGTACATAAGGACCACAACTTTTTTATCCATTTTTCGCTTTCCTGGGATATTTAAGGTGGAAGGAAGTGGAGGTCCTTGTCAACAGAGCAGCCCTAAACTTTGGGGTGCTTGTGTCTTGCTGATTTTCAATTTTCCCACTTTATCCCCCCATGCGTGGAAGTGCCCTATGCTCTCTAAGCTGTGTTTTTTAGATGTTTCAGGACACACCGTACACTTCTCCAGAGTGGCTGTTGGCAATTTACATCCCGCCCATCAGTGTAGCAAGGCTCCCATTTCTCCATGGCCTGTCCTGCATTTCTGGTTTTGACACTTTTTTCAGCATGGCCCTTTTGACCGATGGGAAGCGAGACTTCTTTGTAGCGCTGATTTGCCTTTCCAGGTTGCTTGGTTGGCCAAAAAGGGCGTATGCGTTTTTTCCTGAATATATTCAGGAAAAAACGCATACGCCCTTTTTGGCCAAGGGCATCATTGTCAACGTTTTGCCGCTTTTCATGTGCTTTAAAGGCGATTCGAATCTACCTCCTGAAATCTGTTTCCTGCAATTCTGCCTTGATTTCAAACCCTCTTCTTTGCCTTCCCTCAATATATTTGTGGACGAGAGTTATCATTTATAACTCTGCAGGTTTGTGAATTGCAGTGCCCTGAAGCTCCATTTTACAAGTCGCTTTTTTGTGAGCCGGCCGCAAAAGCGCCGGATGGCTTCAGGCCCTGTTCTGGTTCAGGGGGGCAGGCTGAGCCTGTGGTTAATTCTTCTTCCTGATGGGAAAATAGAGTGACCTGTGCCTGTCCCAACACCAAGAGCTAGTCTCTCATTGGTTCCCCGTCTTCCCGTTCATCCTCAGGACAAATTGCAACCTGTACGGAACAGGAGGTTAAAGGTGCTGATGCTCCAAGTAGGGAGATTGCTAGTAAAGTGGCTGGAATGGCGAACCCGAGCACAAGGAGATGAGAAATGAGGTGCGTTTTAGAAACCTTTCCCCATCACACGGTGTACCATCTTCTGGGTTTCTCATGCACGTTTTCGATGTAGGAAGATGCCCTTGAACCTGGAGATTTGGGACCCATGCGATGGGTAGCACGCAGTATTACTTTAAAGGGTCTGCGTTTGCTCACCCAACCTCACCAGACCTCTCAGCCCCACGAGGGTCCACCCTTATGTCTCATCCAGCTGTGGGTCTAGACATGGTCAATCCAGGTTGCATCACAGCCCCTGAACGAATTGTGTAAGAATTTCTCTCTCTTTCCCTGTCTTTGTTTCATGGGTTTTTAAAAGTAATTTATTTTTATAATGGGGTTTAGCTGCTTTTCACGGCTGTGTTTATGCCGCTTTACACCCACTTGACACACTAACAGAGAGATATCAATACATAGGTTTTAAGATTATTACTAGTCAGATATATTCTTGTGCGGTGAATCGGGCGTGTTGAGTCCAGTTCTCTGAGCAAGGAGTAGGTCTTGTCTATTCCATATTGGGTTTATGGAACGGTATCTGAGCTAATTTGAAACTCTTGTTTTATGTATCACCCCACCTCACCTTTCCCGTTAAGCAGCCATAGTGTGTTTTCTGCATGTGTGACTCTGTTCTGTTTTGTAATTCAGTTCAAGTGTTACGGTTTTTACATTCCCTCTATAAGTGACACCTTATGAGAAGTGTCCTTTTCTGTGTGACTTATTTCACTTAGAATCTTCTTACCTAAATCCACTCATCATGCTGCTACTAGCCTTATGACATTGATTTCATGGCTGAGTGATATTCCATTGTACATAAGGACCACAACTTTTTTATCCATTTTTCGCTTTCCTGGGATATTTAAGGTGGAAGGAAGTGGAGGTCCTTGTCAACAGAGCAGCCCTAAACTTTGGGGTGCTTGTGTCTTGCTGATTTTCAATTTTCCCACTTTATCCCCCCATGCGTGGAAGTGCCCTATGCTCTCTAAGCTGTGTTTTTTAGATGTTTCAGGACACACCGTACACTTCTCCAGAGTGGCTGTTGGCAATTTACATCCCGCCCATCAGTGTAGCAAGGCTCCCATTTCTCCATGGCCTGTCCTGCATTTCTGGTTTTGACACTTTTTTCAGCATGGCCCTTTTGACCGATGGGAAGCGAGACTTCTTTGTAGCGCTGATTTGCCTTTCCAGGTTGCTTGGTTGGCCAAAAAGGGCGTATGCGTTTTTTCCTGAATATATTCAGGAAAAAACGCATACGCCCTTTTTGGCCAAGGGCATCATTGTCAACGTTTTGCCGCTTTTCATGTGCTTTAAAGGCGATTCGAATCTACCTCCTGAAATCTGTTTCCTGCAATTCTGCCTTGATTTCAAATCCTCTTCTTTGCCTTCCCTCAATATATTTGTGGACGAGAGTTATCATTTATAACTCTGCAGGTTTGTGAATTGCAGTGCCCTGAAGCTCCATTTTACAAGTCGGTTTTTTGGGAGCCGGCCGCAAAAGCGCCGGATGGCTTCAGGCCCTGTTCTGGTTCAGGGGGGCAGGCTGAGCCTGTGGTTAATTCTTCTTCCTGATGGGAAAATAGAGTGACCTGTGCCTGTCCCAACACCAAGAGCTAGTCTCTCATTGGTTCCCCGTCTTCCCGTTCATCCTCAGGACAAATTGCAACCTGTACGGAACAGGAGGTTAAAGGTGCTGATGCTCCAAGTAGGGAGATTGCTAGTAAAGTGGCTGGAATGGCGAACCCGAGCACAAGGAGATGAGAAATGAGGTGCGTTTTAGAAACCTTTCCCCATCACACGGTGTACCATCTTCTGGGTTTCTCATGCATGTTTTCGATGTAGGAAGATGCCCTTGAACCTGGAGATTTGGGACCCATGCGATGGGTAGCACGCAGTATTACTTTAAAGGGTCTGCGTTTGCTCACCCAACCTCACCAGACCTCTCAGCCCCAAGAGTGTCCACCCTTATGTCTCATCCAGCTGTGGGTCTAGATATGGTCAATCCAGGTTGCATCACAGCCCCTGAACGAATTGTGTAAGAATTTCTCTCTCTTTCCCTGTCTTTGTTTCATGGGTTTTTAAAAGTAATTTATTTTTATAATGGGGTTTAGCTGCTTTTCACGGCTGTGTTTATGCCGCTTTACACCCACTTGACACACTAACAGAGAGATATCAATACATAGGTTTTAAGATTATTACTAGTCAGATATATTCTTGTGCGGTGAATCGGGCGTGTTGAGTCCAGTTCTCTGAGCAAGGAGTAGGTCTTGTCTATTCCATATTGGGTTTATGGAACGGTATCTGAGCTAATTTGAAACTCTTGTTTTATGTATCACCCCACCTCACCTTTCCCGTTAAGCAGCCATAGTGTGTTTTCTGCATGTGTGACTCTGTTCTGTTTTGTAATTCAGTTCAAGTGTAACGGTTTTTACATTCCCTCTATAAGTGACACCTTATGAGAAGTGTCCTTTTCTGTGTGACTTATTTCACTTAGAATCGTCTTACCTAAATCCACTCATCATGCTGCTACTAGCCTTATGACATTGATTTCATGGCTGAGTGATATTCCATTGTACATAAGGACCACAACTTTTTTATCCATTTTTCGCTTTCCTGGGATATTTAAGGTGGAAGGAAGTGGAGGTCCTTGTCAACAGAGCAGCCCTAAACTTTGGGGTGCTTGTGTCTTGCTGATTTTCAATTTTCCCACTTTATCCCCCCATGCGTGGAAGTGCCCTATGCTCTCTAAGCTGTGTTTTTTAGATGTTTCAGGACACACCGTACACTTCTCCAGAGTGGCTGTTGGCAATTTACATCCCGCCCATCAGTGTAGCAAGGCTCCCATTTCTCCATGGCCTGTCCTGCATTTCTGGTTTTGACACTTTTTTCAGCATGGCCCTTTTGACCGATGGGAAGCGAGACTTCTTTGTAGCGCTGATTTGCCTTTCCAGGTTGCTTGGTTGGCCAAAAAGGGCGTATGCGTTTTTTCCTGAATATATTCAGGAAAAAACGCTTACGCCCTTTTTGGCCAAGGGCATCATTGTCAACGTTTTGCCGCTTTTCATGTGCTTTAAAGGCGATTCGAATCTACCTCCTGAAATCTGTTTCCTGCAATTCTGCCTTGATTTCAAATCCTCTTCTTTGCCTTCCCTCAATATATTTGTGGACGAGAGTTATCATTTATAACTCTGCAGGTTTGTGAATTGCAGTGCCCTGAAGCTCCATTTTACAAGTCGGTTTTTTGGGAGCCAGCCGCAAAAGCGCCGGATGGCTTCAGGCCCTGTTCTGGTTCAGGGGGGCAGGCTGAGCCTGTGGTTAATTCTTCTTCCTGATGGGAAAATAGAGTGACCTGTGCCTGTCCCAACACCAAGAGCTAGTCTCTCATTGGTTCCCCGTCTTCCCGTTCATCCTCAGGACAAATTGCAACCTGTACGGAACAGGAGGTTAAAGGTGCTGATGCTCCAAGTAGGGAGATTGCTAGTAAAGTGGCTGGAATGGCGAACCCGAGCACAAGGAGATGAGAAATGAGGTGCGTTTTAGAAACCTTTCCCCATCACACGGTGTACCATCTTCTGGGTTTCTCATGCATGTTTTCGATGTAGGAAGATGCCCTTGAACCTGGAGATTTGGGACCCATGCGATGGGTAGCACGCAGTATTACTTTAAAGGGTCTGCGTTTGCTCACCCAACCTCACCAGACCTCTCAGCCCCAAGAGTGTCCACCCTTATGTCTCATCCAGCTGTGGGTCTAGATATGGTCAATCCAGGTTGCATCACAGCCCCTGAACGAATTGTGTAAGAATTTCTCTCTCTTTCCCTGTCTTTGTTTCATGGGTTTTTAAAAGTAATTTATTTTTATAATGGGGTTTAGCTGCTTTTCACGGCTGTGTTTATGCCGCTTTACACCCACTTGACACACTAACAGAGAGATATCAATACATAGGTTTTAAGATTATTACTAGTCAGATATATTCTTGTGCGGTGAATCGGGCGTGTTGAGTCCAGTTCTCTGAGCAAGGAGTAGGTCTTGTCTATTCCATATTGGGTTTATGGAACGGTATCTGAGCTAATTTGAAACTCTTGTTTTATGTATCACCCCACCTCACCTTTCCCGTTAAGCAGCCATAGTGTGTTTTCTGCATGTGTGACTCTGTTCTGTTTTGTAATTCAGTTCAAGTGTAACGGTTTTTACATTCCCTCTATAAGTGACACCTTATGAGAAGTGTCCTTTTCTGTGTGACTTATTTCACTTAGAATCGTCTTACCTAAATCCACTCATCATGCTGCTACTAGCCTTATGACATTGATTTCATGGCTGAGTGATATTCCATTGTACATAAGGACCACAACTTTTTTATCCATTTTTCGCTTTCCTGGGATATTTAAGGTGGAAGGAAGTGGAGGTCCTTGTCAACAGAGCAGCCCTAAACTTTGGGGTGCTTGTGTCTTGCTGATTTTCAATTTTCCCACTTTATCCCCCCATGCGTGGAAGTGCCCTATGCTCTCTAAGCTGTGTTTTTTAGATGTTTCAGGACACACCGTACACTTCTCCAGAGTGGCTGTTGGCAATTTACATCCCGCCCATCAGTGTAGCAAGGCTCCCATTTCTCCATGGCCTGTCCTGCATTTCTGGTTTTGACACTTTTTTCAGCATGGCCCTTTTGACCGATGGGAAGCGAGACTTCTTTGTAGCGCTGATTTGCCTTTCCAGGTTGCTTGGTTGGCCAAAAAGGGCGTATGCGTTTTTTCCTGAATATATTCAGGAAAAAACGCATACGCCCTTTTTGGCCAAGGGCATCATTGTCAACGTTTTGCCGCTTTTCATGTGCTTTAAAGGCGATTCGAATCTACCTCCTGAAATCTGTTTCCTGCAATTCTGCCTTGATTTCAAATCCTCTTCTTTGCCTTCCCTCAATATATTTGTGGACGAGAGTTATCATTTATAACTCTGCAGGTTTGTGAATTGCAGTGCCCTGAAGCTCCATTTTACAAGTCGGTTTTTTGGGAGCCAGCCGCAAAAGCGCCGGATGGCTTCAGGCCCTGTTCTGGTTCAGGGGGGCAGGCTGAGCCTGTGGTTAATTCTTCTTCCTGATGGGAAAATAGAGTGACCTGTGCCTGTCCCAACACCAAGAGCTAGTCTCTCATTGGTTCCCCGTCTTCCCGTTCATCCTCAGGACAAATTGCAACCTGTACGGAACAGGAGGTTAAAGGTGCTGATGCTCCAAGTAGGGAGATTGCTAGTAAAGTGGCTGGAATGGCGAACCCGAGCACAAGGAGATGAGAAATGAGGTGCGTTTTAGAAACCTTTCCCCATCACACGGTGTACCATCTTCTGGGTTTCTCATGCATATTTTCGATGTAGGAAGATGCCCTTGAACCTGGAGATTTGGGACCCATGCGATGGGTAGCACGCAGTATTACTTTAAAGGGTCTGCGTTTGCTCACCCAACCTCACCAGACCTCTCAGCCCCAAGAGTGTCCACCCTTATGTCTCATCCAGCTGTGGGTCTAGATATGGTCAATCCAGGTTGCATCACAGCCCCTGAACGAATTGTGTAAGAATTTCTCTCTCTTTCCCTGTCTTTGTTTCATGGGTTTTTAAAAGTAATTTATTTTTATAATGGGGTTTAGCTGCTTTTCACGGCTGTGTTTATGCCGCTTTACACCCACTTGACACACTAACAGAGAGATATCAATACATAGGTTTTAAGATTATTACTAGTCAGATATATTCTTGTGCGGTGAATCGGGCGTGTTGAGTCCAGTTCTCTGAGCAAGGAGTAGGTCTTGTCTATTCCATATTGGGTTTATGGAACGGTATCTGAGCTAATTTGAAACTCTTGTTTTATGTATCACCCCACCTCACCTTTCCCGTTAAGCAGCCATAGTGTGTTTTCTGCATGTGTGACTCTGTTCTGTTTTGTAATTCAGTTCAAGTGTAACGGTTTTTACATTCCCTCTATAAGTGACACCTTATGAGAAGTGTCCTTTTCTGTGTGACTTATTTCACTTAGAATCGTCTTACCTAAATCCACTCATCATGCTGCTACTAGCCTTATGACATTGATTTCATGGCTGAGTGATATTCCATTGTACATAAGGACCACAACTTTTTTATCCATTTTTCGCTTTCCTGGGATATTTAAGGTGGAAGGAAGTGGAGGTCCTTGTCAACAGAGCAGCCCTAAACTTTGGGGTGCTTGTGTCTTGCTGATTTTCAATTTTCCCACTTTATCCCCCCATGCGTGGAAGTGCCCTATGCTCTCTAAGCTGTGTTTTTTAGATGTTTCAGGACACACCGTACACTTCTCCAGAGTGGCTGTTGGCAATTTACATCCCGCCCATCAGTGTAGCAAGGCTCCCATTTCTCCATGGCCTGTCCTGCATTTCTGGTTTTGACACTTTTTTCAGCATGGCCCTTTTGACCGATGGGAAGCGAGACTTCTTTGTAGCGCTGATTTGCCTTTCCAGGTTGCTTGGTTGGCCAAAAAGGGCGTATGCGTTTTTTCCTGAATATATTCAGGAAAAAACGCATACGCCCTTTTTGGCCAAGGGCATCATTGTCAACGTTTTGCCGCTTTTCATGTGCTTTAAAGGCGATTCGAATCTACCTCCTGAAATCTGTTTCCTGCAATTCTGCCTTGATTTCAAATCCTCTTCTTTGCCTTCCCTCAATATATTTGTGGACGAGAGTTATCATTTATAACTCTGCAGGTTTGTGAATTGCAGTGCCCTGAAGCTCCATTTTACAAGTCGGTTTTTTGGGAGCCGGCCGCAAAAGCGCCGGATGGCTTCAGGCCCTGTTCTGGTTCAGGGGGGCAGGCTGAGCCTGTGGTTAATTCTTCTTCCTGATGGGAAAATAGAGTGACCTGTGCCTGTCCCAACACCAAGAGCTAGTCTCTCATTGGTTCCCCGTCTTCCCGTTCATCCTCAGGACAAATTGCAACCTGTACGGAACAGGAGGTTAAAGGTGCTGATGCTCCAAGTAGGGAGATTGCTAGTAAAGTGGCTGGAATGGCGAACCCGAGCACAAGGAGATGAGAAATGAGGTGCGTTTTAGAAACCTTTCCCCATCACACGGTGTACCATCTTCTGGGTTTCTCATGCATGTTTTCGATGTAGGAAGATGCCCTTGAACCTGGAGATTTGGGACCCATGCGATGGGTAGCACGCAGTATTACTTTAAAGGGTCTGCGTTTGCTCACCCAACCTCACCAGACCTCTCAGCCCCAAGAGTGTCCACCCTTATGTCTCATCCAGCTGTGGGTCTAGATATGGTCAATCCAGGTTGCATCACAGCCCCTGAACGAATTGTGTAAGAATTTCTCTCTCTTTCCCTGTCTTTGTTTCATGGGTTTTTAAAAGTAATTTATTTTTATAATGGGGTTTAGCTGCTTTTCACGGCTGTGTTTATGCCGCTTTACACCCACTTGACACACTAACAGAGAGATATCAATACATAGGTTTTAAGATTATTACTAGTCAGATATATTCTTGTGCGGTGAATCGGGCGTGTTGAGTCCAGTTCTCTGAGCAAGGAGTAGGTCTTGTCTATTCCATATTGGGTTTATGGAACGGTATCTGAGCTAATTTGAAACTCTTGTTTTATGTATCACCCCACCTCACCTTTCCCGTTAAGCAGCCATAGTGTGTTTTCTGCATGTGTGACTCTGTTCTGTTTTGTAATTCAGTTCAAGTGTAACGGTTTTTACATTCCCTCTATAAGTGACACCTTATGAGAAGTGTCCTTTTCTGTGTGACTTATTTCACTTAGAATCGTCTTACCTAAATCCACTCATCATGCTGCTACTAGCCTTATGACATTGATTTCATGGCTGAGTGATATTCCATTGTACATAAGGACCACAACTTTTTTATCCATTTTTCGCTTTCCTGGGATATTTAAGGTGGAAGGAAGTGGAGGTCCTTGTCAACAGAGCAGCCCTAAACTTTGGGGTGCTTGTGTCTTGCTGATTTTCAATTTTCCCACTTTATCCCCCCATGCGTGGAAGTGCCCTATGCTCTCTAAGCTGTGTTTTTTAGATGTTTCAGGACACACCGTACACTTCTCCAGAGTGGCTGTTGGCAATTTACATCCCGCCCATCAGTGTAGCAAGGCTCCCATTTCTCCATGGCCTGTCCTGCATTTCTGGTTTTGACACTTTTTTCAGCATGGCCCTTTTGACCGATGGGAAGCGAGACTTCTTTGTAGCGCTGATTTGCCTTTCCAGGTTGCTTGGTTGGCCAAAAAGGGCGTATGCGTTTTTTCCTGAATATATTCAGGAAAAAACGCATACGCCCTTTTTGGCCAAGGGCATCATTGTCAACGTTTTGCCGCTTTTCATGTGCTTTAAAGGCGATTCGAATCTACCTCCTGAAATCTGTTTCCTGCAATTCTGCCTTGATTTCAAATCCTCTTCTTTGCCTTCCCTCAATATATTTGTGGACGAGAGTTATCATTTATAACTCTGCAGGTTTGTGAATTGCAGTGCCCTGAAGCTCCATTTTACAAGTCGGTTTTTTGGGAGCCGGCCGCAAAAGCGCCGGATGGCTTCAGGCCCTGTTCTGGTTCAGGGGGGCAGGCTGAGCCTGTGGTTAATTCTTCTTCCTGATGGGAAAATAGAGTGACCTGTGCCTCTCCCAACACCAAGAGCTAGTCTCTCATTGGTTCCCCGTCTTCCCGTTCATCCTCAGGACAAATTGCAACCTGTACGGAACAGGAGGTTAAAGGTGCTGATGCTCCAAGTAGGGAGATTGCTAGTAAAGTGGCTGGAATGGCGAACCCGAGCACAAGGAGATGAGAAATGAGGTGCGTTTTAGAAACCTTTCCCCATCACACGGTGTACCATCTTCTGGGTTTCTCATGCATGTTTTCGATGTAGGAAGATGCCCTTGAACCTGGAGATTTGGGACCCATGCGATGGGTAGCACGCAGTATTACTTTAAAGGGTCTGCGTTTGCTCACCCAACCTCACCAGACCTCTCAGCCCCAAGAGTGTCCACCCTTATGTCTCATCCAGCTGTGGGTCTAGATATGGTCAATCCAGGTTGCATCACAGCCCCTGAACGAATTGTGTAAGAATTTCTCTCTCTTTCCCTGTCTTTGTTTCATGGGTTTTTAAAAGTAATTTATTTTTATAATGGGGTTTAGCTGCTTTTCACGGCTGTGTTTATGCCGCTTTACACCCACTTGACACACTAACAGAGAGATATCAATACATAGGTTTTAAGATTATTACTGGTCAGATATATTCTTGTGCGGTGAATCGGGCGTGTTGAGTCCAGTTCTCTGGGCAAGGAGTAGGTCTTGTCTATTCCATATTGGGTTTATGGAACGGTATCTGAGCTAATTTGAAACTCTTGTTTTATGTATCACCCCACCTCACCTTTCCCGTTAAGCAGCCATAGTGTGTTTTCTGCATGTGTGACTCTGTTCTGTTTTGTAATTCAGTTCAAGTGTAACGGTTTTTACATTCCCTCTATAAGTGACACCTTATGAGAAGTGTCCTTTTTGTGTGACTTATTTCACTTAGAATCGTCTTACCTAAATCCACTCATCATGCTGCTACTAGCCTTATGACATTGATTTCATGGCTGAGTGATATTCCATTGTACATAAGGACCACAACTTTTTTATCCATTTTTCGCTTTCCTGGGATATTTAAGGTGGAAGGAAGTGGAGGTCCTTGTCAACAGAGCAGCCCTAAACTTTGGGGTGCTTGTGTCTTGCTGATTTTCAATTTTCCCACTTTATCCCCCCATGCGTGGAAGTGCCCTATGCTCTCTAAGCTGTGTTTTTTAGATGTTTCAGGACACACCGTACACTTCTCCAGAGTGGCTGTTGGCAATTTACATCCCGCCCATCAGTGTAGCAAGGCTCCCATTTCTCCATGGCCTGTCCTGCATTTCTGGTTTTGACACTTTTTTCAGCATGGCCCTTTTGACCGATGGGAAGCGAGACTTCTTTGTAGCGCTGATTTGCCTTTCCAGGTTGCTTGGTTGGCCAAAAAGGGCGTATGCGTTTTTTCCTGAATATATTCAGGAAAAAACGCATACGCCCTTTTTGGCCAAGGGCATCATTGTCAACGTTTTGCCGCTTTTCATGTGCTTTAAAGGCGATTCGAATCTACCTCCTGAAATCTGTTTCCTGCAATTCTGCCTTGATTTCAAATCCTCTTCTTTGCCTTCCCTCAATATATTTGTGGACGAGAGTTATCATTTATAACTCTGCAGGTTTGTGAATTGCAGTGCCCTGAAGCTCCATTTTACAAGTCGGTTTTTTGGGAGCCGGCCGCAAAAGCGCCGGATGGCTTCAGGCCCTGTTCTGGTTCAGGGGGGCAGGCTGAGCCTGTGGTTAATTCTTCTTCCTGATGGGAAAATAGAGTGACCTGTGCCTGTCCCAACACCAAGAGCTAGTCTCTCATTGGTTCCCCGTCTTCCCGTTCATCCTCAGGACAAATTGCAACCTGTACGGAACAGGAGGTTAAAGGTGCTGATGCTCCAAGTAGGGAGATTGCTAGTAAAGTGGCTGGAATGGCGAACCCGAGCACAAGGAGATGAGAAATGAGGTGCGTTTTAGAAACCTTTCCCCATCACACGGTGTACCATCTTCTGGGTTTCTCATGCATGTTTTCGATGTAGGAAGATGCCCTTGAACCTGGAGATTTGGGACCCATGCGATGGGTAGCACGCAGTATTACTTTAAAGGGTCTGCGTTTGCTCACCCAACCTCACCAGACCTCTCAGCCCCAAGAGTGTCCACCCTTATGTCTCATCCAGCTGTGGGTCTAGATATGGTCAATCCAGGTTGCATCACAGCCCCTGAACGAATTGTGTAAGAATTTCTCTCTCTTTCCCTGTCTTTGTTTCATGGGTTTTTAAAAGTAATTTATTTTTATAATGGGGTTTAGCTGCTTTTCACGGCTGTGTTTATGCCGCTTTACACCCACTTGACACACTAACAGAGAGATATCAATACATAGGTTTTAAGATTATTACTAGTCAGATATATTCTTGTGCGGTGAATCGGGCGTGTTGAGTCCAGTTCTCTGAGCAAGGAGTAGGTCTTGTCTATTCCATATTGGGTTTATGGAACGGTATCTGAGCTAATTTGAAACTCTTGTTTTATGTATCACCCCACCTCACCTTTCCCGTTAAGCAGCCATAGTGTGTTTTCTGCATGTGTGACTCTGTTCTGTTTTGTAATTCAGTTCAAGTGTAACGGTTTTTACATTCCCTCTATAAGTGACACCTTATGAGAAGTGTCCTTTTCTGTGTGACTTATTTCACTTAGAATCGTCTTACCTAAATCCACTCATCATGCTGCTACTAGCCTTATGACATTGATTTCATGGCTGAGTGATATTCCATTGTACATAAGGACCACAACTTTTTTATCCATTTTTCGCTTTCCTGGGATATTTAAGGTGGAAGGAAGTGGAGGTCCTTGTCAACAGAGCAGCCCTAAACTTTGGGGTGCTTGTGTCTTGCTGATTTTCAATTTTCCCACTTTATCCCCCCATGCGTGGAAGTGCCCTATGCTCTCTAAGCTGTGTTTTTTAGATGTTTCAGGACACACCGTACACTTCTCCAGAGTGGCTGTTGGCAATTTACATCCCGCCCATCAGTGTAGCAAGGCTCCCATTTCTCCATGGCCTGTCCTGCATTTCTGGTTTTGACACTTTTTTCAGCATGGCCCTTTTGACCGATGGGAAGCGAGACTTCTTTGTAGCGCTGATTTGCCTTTCCAGGTTGCTTGGTTGGCCAAAAAGGGCGTATGCGTTTTTTCCTGAATATATTCAGGAAAAAACGCATACGCCCTTTTTGGCCAAGGGCATCATTGTCAACGTTTTGCCGCTTTTCATGTGCTTTAAAGGCGATTCGAATCTACCTCCTGAAATCTGTTTCCTGCAATTCTGCCTTGATTTCAAATCCTCTTCTTTGCCTTCCCTCAATATATTTGTGGACGAGAGTTATCATTTATAACTCTGCAGGTTTGTGAATTGCAGTGCCCTGAAGCTCCATTTTACAAGTCGGTTTTTTGGGAGCCGGCCGCAAAAGCGCCGGATGGCTTCAGGCCCTGTTCTGGTTCAGGGGGGCAGGCTGAGCCTGTGGTTAATTCTTCTTCCTGATGGGAAAATAGAGTGACCTGTGCCTGTCCCAACACCAAGAGCTAGTCTCTCATTGGTTCCCCGTCTTCCCGTTCATCCTCAGGACAAATTGCAACCTGTACGGAACAGGAGGTTAAAGGTGCTGATGCTCCAAGTAGGGAGATTGCTAGTAAAGTGGCTGGAATGGCGAACCCGAGCACAAGGAGATGAGAAATGAGGTGCGTTTTAGAAACCTTTCCCCATCACACGGTGTACCATCTTCTGGGTTTCTCATGCATGTTTTCGATGTAGGAAGATGCCCTTGAACCTGGAGATTTGGGACCCATGCGATGGGTAGCACGCAGTATTACTTTAAAGGGTCTGCGTTTGCTCACCCAACCTCACCAGACCTCTCAGCCCCAAGAGTGTCCACCCTTATGTCTCATCCAGCTGTGGGTCTAGATATGGTCAATCCAGGTTGCATCACAGCCCCTGAACGAATTGTGTAAGAATTTCTCTCTCTTTCCCTGTCTTTGTTTCATGGGTTTTTAAAAGTAATTTATTTTTATAATGGGGTTTAGCTGCTTTTCACGGCTGTGTTTATGCCGCTTTACACCCACTTGACACACTAACAGAGAGATATCAATACATAGGTTTTAAGATTATTACTAGTCAGATATATTCTTGTGCGGTGAATCGGGCGTGTTGAGTCCAGTTCTCTGAGCAAGGAGTAGGTCTTGTCTATTCCATATTGGGTTTATGGAACGGTATCTGAGCTAATTTGAAACTCTTGTTTTATGTATCACCCCACCTCACCTTTCCCGTTAAGCAGCCATAGTGTGTTTTCTGCATGTGTGACTCTGTTCTGTTTTGTAATTCAGTTCAAGTGTAACGGTTTTTACATTCCCTCTATAAGTGACACCTTATGAGAAGTGTCCTTTTCTGTGTGACTTATTTCACTTAGAATCGTCTTACCTAAATCCACTCATCATGCTGCTACTAGCCTTATGACATTGATTTCATGGCTGAGTGATATTCCATTGTACATAAGGACCACAACTTTTTTATCCATTTTTCGCTTTCCTGGGATATTTAAGGTGGAAGGAAGTGGAGGTCCTTGTCAACAGAGCAGCCCTAAACTTTGGGGTGCTTGTGTCTTGCTGATTTTCAATTTTCCCACTTTATCCCCCCATGCGTGGAAGTGCCCTATGCTCTCTAAGCTGTGTTTTTTAGATGTTTCAGGACACACCGTACACTTCTCCAGAGTGGCTGTTGGCAATTTACATCCCGCCCATCAGTGTAGCAAGGCTCCCATTTCTCCATGGCCTGTCCTGCATTTCTGGTTTTGACACTTTTTTCAGCATGGCCCTTTTGACCGATGGGAAGCGAGACTTCTTTGTAGCGCTGATTTGCCTTTCCAGGTTGCTTGGTTGGCCAAAAAGGGCGTATGCGTTTTTTCCTGAATATATTCAGGAAAAAACGCATACGCCCTTTTTGGCCAAGGGCATCATTGTCAACGTTTTGCCGCTTTTCATGTGCTTTAAAGGCGATTCGAATCTACCTCCTGAAATCTGTTTCCTGCAATTCTGCCTTGATTTCAAATCCTCTTCTTTGCCTTCCCTCAATATATTTGTGGACGAGAGTTATCATTTATAACTCTGCAGGTTTGTGAATTGCAGTGCCCTGAAGCTCCATTTTACAAGTCGGTTTTTTGGGAGCCGGCCGCAAAAGCGCCGGATGGCTTCAGGCCCTGTTCTGGTTCAGGGGGGCAGGCTGAGCCTGTGGTTAATTCTTCTTCCTGATGGGAAAATAGAGTGACCTGTGCCTGTCCCAACACCAAGAGCTAGTCTCTCATTGGTTCCCCGTCTTCCCGTTCATCCTCAGGACAAATTGCAACCTGTACGGAACAGGAGGTTAAAGGTGCTGATGCTCCAAGTAGGGAGATTGCTAGTAAAGTGGCTGGAATGGCGAACCCGAGCACAAGGAGATGAGAAATGAGGTGCGTTTTAGAAACCTTTCCCCATCACACGGTGTACCATCTTCTGGGTTTCTCATGCATGTTTTCGATGTAGGAAGATGCCCTTGAACCTGGAGATATGGGACCCATGCGATGGGTAGCACGCAGTATTACTTTAAAGGGTCTGCGTTTGCTCACCCAACCTCACCAGACCTCTCAGCCCCAAGAGTGTCCACCCTTATGTCTCATCCAGCTGTGGGTCTAGATATGGTCAATCCAGGTTGCATCACAGCCCCTGAACGAATTGTGTAAGAATTTCTCTCTCTTTCCCTGTCTTTGTTTCATGGGTTTTTAAAAGTAATTTATTTTTATAATGGGGTTTAGCTGCTTTTCACGGCTGTGTTTATGCCGCTTTACACCCACTTGACACACTAACAGAGAGATATCAATACATAGGTTTTAAGATTATTACTAGTCAGATATATTCTTGTGCGGTGAATCGGGCGTGTTGAGTCCAGTTCTCTGAGCAAGGAGTAGGTCTTGTCTATTCCATATTGGGTTTATGGAACGGTATCTGAGCTAATTTGAAACTCTTGTTTTATGTATCACCCCACCTCACCTTTCCCGTTAAGCAGCCATAGTGTGTTTTCTGCATGTGTGACTCTGTTCTGTTTTGTAATTCAGTTCAAGTGTAACGGTTTTTACATTCCCTCTATAAGTGACACATTATGAGAAGTGTCCTTTTCTGTGTGACTTATTTCACTTAGAATCGTCTTACCTAAATCCACTCATCATGCTGCTACTAGCCTTATGACATTGATTTCATGGCTGAGTGATATTCCATTGTACATAAGGACCACAACTTTTTTATCCATTTTTCGCTTTCCTGGGATATTTAAGGTGGAAGGAAGTGGAGGTCCTTGTCAACAGAGCAGCCCTAAACTTTGGGGTGCTTGTGTCTTGCTGATTTTCAATTTTCCCACTTTATCCCCCCATGCGTGGAAGTGCCCTATGCTCTCTAAGCTGTGTTTTTTAGATGTTTCAGGACACACCGTACACTTCTCCAGAGTGGCTGTTGGCAATTTACATCCCGCCCATCAGTGTAGCAAGGCTCCCATTTCTCCATGGCCTGTCCTGCATTTCTGGTTTTGACACTTTTTTCAGCATGGCCCTTTTGACCGATGGGAAGCGAGACTTCTTTGTAGCGCTGATTTGCCTTTCCAGGTTGCTTGGTTGGCCAAAAAGGGCGTATGCGTTTTTTCCTGAATATATTCAGGAAAAAACGCATACGCCCTTTTTGGCCAAGGGCATCATTGTCAACGTTTTGCCGCTTTTCATGTGCTTTAAAGGCGATTCGAATCTACCTCCTGAAATCTGTTTCCTGCAATTCTGCCTTGATTTCAAATCCTCTTCTTTGCCTTCCCTCAATATATTTGTGGACGAGAGTTATCATTTATAACTCTGCAGGTTTGTGAATTGCAGTGCCCTGAAGCTCCATTTTACAAGTCGGTTTTTTGGGAGCCGGCCGCAAAAGCGCCGGATGGCTTCAGGCCCTGTTCTGGTTCAGGGGGGCAGGCTGAGCCTGTGGTTAATTCTTCTTCCTGATGGGAAAATAGAGTGACCTGTGCCTGTCCCAACACCAAGAGCTAGTCTCTCATTGGTTCCCCGTCTTCCCGTTCATCCTCAGGACAAATTGCAACCTGTACGGAACAGGAGGTTAAAGGTGCTGATGCTCCAAGTAGGGAGATTGCTAGTAAAGTGGCTGGAATGGCGAACCCGAGCACAAGGAGATGAGAAATGAGGTGCGTTTTAGAAACCTTTCCCCATCACACGGTGTACCATCTTCTGGGTTTCTCATGCATGTTTTCGATGTAGGAAGATGCCCTTGAACCTGGAGATTTGGGACCCATGCGATGGGTAGCACGCAGTATTACTTTAAAGGGTCTGCGTTTGCTCACCCAACCTCACCAGACCTCTCAGCCCCAAGAGTGTCCACCCTTATGTCTCATCCAGCTGTGGGTCTAGATATGGTCAATCCAGGTTGCATCACAGCCCCTGAACGAATTGTGTAAGAATTTCTCTCTCTTTCCCTGTCTTTGTTTCATGGGTTTTTAAAAGTAATTTATTTTTATAATGGGGTTTAGCTGCTTTTCACGGCTGTGTTTATGCCGCTTTACACCCACTTGACACACTAACAGAGAGATATCAATACATAGGTTTTAAGATTATTACTAGTCAGATATATTCTTTTGCGGTGAATCGGGCGTGTTGAGTCCAGTTCTCTGAGCAAGGAGTAGGTCTTGTCTATTCCATATTGGGTTTATGGAACGGTATCTGAGCTAATTTGAAACTCTTGTTTTATGTATCACCCCACCTCACCTTTCCCGTTAAGCAGCCATAGTGTGTTTTCTGCATGTGTGACTCTGTTCTGTTTTGTAATTCAGTTCAAGTGTAACGGTTTTTACATTCCCTCTATAAGTGACACCTTATGAGAAGTGTCCTTTTCTGTGTGACTTATTTCACTTAGAATCGTCTTACCTAAATCCACTCATCATGCTGCTACTAGCCTTATGACATTGATTTCATGGCTGAGTGATATTCCATTGTACATAAGGACCACAACTTTTTTATCCATTTTTCGCTTTCCTGGGATATTTAAGGTGGAAGGAAGTGGAGGTCCTTGTCAACAGAGCAGCCCTAAACTTTGGGGTGCTTGTGTCTTGCTGATTTTCAATTTTCCCACTTTATCCCCCCATGCGTGGAAGTGCCCTATGCTCTCTAAGCTGTGTTTTTTAGATGTTTCAGGACACACCGTACACTTCTCCAGAGTGGCTGTTGGCAATTTACATCCCGCCCATCAGTGTAGCAAGGCTCCCATTTCTCCATGGCCTGTCCTGCATTTCTGGTTTTGACACTTTTTTCAGCATGGCCCTTTTGACCGATGGGAAGCGAGACTTCTTTGTAGCGCTGATTTGCCTTTCCAGGTTGCTTGGTTGGCCAAAAAGGGCGTATGCGTTTTTTCCTGAATATATTCAGGAAAAAACGCATACGCCCTTTTTGGCCAAGGGCATCATTGTCAACGTTTTGCCGCTTTTCATGTGCTTTAAAGGCGATTCGAATCTACCTCCTGAAATCTGTTTCCTGCAATTCTGCCTTGATTTCAAATCCTCTTCTTTGCCTTCCCTCAATATATTTGTGGACGAGAGTTATCATTTATAACTCTGCAGGTTTGTGAATTGCAGTGCCCTGAAGCTCCATTTTACAAGTCGGTTTTTTGGGAGCCGGCCGCAAAAGCGCCGGATGGCTTCAGGCCCTGTTCTGGTTCAGGGGGGCAGGCTGAGCCTGTGGTTAATTCTTCTTCCTGATGGGAAAATAGAGTGACCTGTGCCTGTCCCAACACCAAGAGCTAGTCTCTCATTGGTTCCCCGTCTTCCCGTTCATCCTCAGGACAAATTGCAACCTGTACGGAACAGGAGGTTAAAGGTGCTGATGCTCCAAGTAGGGAGATTGCTAGTAAAGTGGCTGGAATGGCGAACCCGAGCACAAGGAGATGAGAAATGAGGTGCGTTTTAGAAACCTTTCCCCATCACACGGTGTACCATCTTCTGGGTTTCTCATGCATGTTTTCGATGTAGGAAGATGCCCTTGAACCTGGAGATTTGGGACCCATGCGATGGGTAGCACGCAGTATTACTTTAAAGGGTCTGCGTTTGCTCACCCAACCTCACCAGACCTCTCAGCCCCAAGAGTGTCCACCCTTATGTCTCATCCAGCTGTGGGTCTAGATATGGTCAATCCAGGTTGCATCACAGCCCCTGAACGAATTGTGTAAGAATTTCTCTCTCTTTCCCTGTCTTTGTTTCATGGGTTTTTAAAAGTAATTTATTTTTATAATGGGGTTTAGCTGCTTTTCACGGCTGTGTTTATGCCGCTTTACACCCACTTGACACACTAACAGAGAGATATCAATACATAGGTTTTAAGATTATTACTAGTCAGATATATTCTTGTGCGGTGAATCGGGCGTGTTGAGTCCAGTTCTCTGAGCAAGGAGTAGGTCTTGTCTATTCCATATTGGGTTTATGGAACGGTATCTGAGCTAATTTGAAACTCTTGTTTTATGTATCACCCCACCTCACCTTTCCCGTTAAGCAGCCATAGTGTGTTTTCTGCATGTGTGACTCTGTTCTGTTTTGTAATTCAGTTCAAGTGTAACGGTTTTTACATTCCCTCTATAAGTGACACCTTATGAGAAGTGTCCTTTTCTGTGTGACTTATTTCACTTAGAATCGTCTTACCTAAATCCACTCATCATGCTGCTACTAGCCTTATGACATTGATTTCATGGCTGAGTGATATTCCATTGTACATAAGGACCACAACTTTTTTATCCATTTTTCGCTTTCCTGGGATATTTAAGGTGGAAGGAAGTGGAGGTCCTTGTCAACAGAGCAGCCCTAAACTTTGGGGTGCTTGTGTCTTGCTGATTTTCAATTTTCCCACTTTATCCCCCCATGCGTGGAAGTGCCCTATGCTCTCTAAGCTGTGTTTTTTAGATGTTTCAGGACACACCGTACACTTCTCCAGAGTGGCTGTTGGCAATTTACATCCCGCCCATCAGTGTAGCAAGGCTCCCATTTCTCCATGGCCTGTCCTGCATTTCTGGTTTTGACACTTTTTTCAGCATGGCCCTTTTGACCGATGGGAAGCGAGACTTCTTTGTAGCGCTGATTTGCCTTTCCAGGTTGCTTGGTTGGCCAAAAAGGGCATCATTGTCAACGTTTTGCCGCTTTTCATGTGCTTTAAAGGCGATTCGAATCTACCTCCTGAAATCTGTTTCCTGCAATTCTGCCTTGATTGCAAATCCTCTTCTTTGCCTTCCCTCAATATATTTGTGGACGAGAGTTATCATTTATAACTCTGCAGGTTTGTGAATTGCAGTGCCCTGAAGCTCCATTTTACAAGTCGGTTTTTTGGGAGCCGGCCGCAAAAGCGCCGGATGGCTTCAGGCCCTGTTCTGGTTCAGGGGGGCAGGCTGAGCCTGTGGTTAATTCTTCTTCCTGATGGGAAAATAGAGTGACCTGTGCCTGTCCCAACACCAAGAGCTAGTCTCTCATTGGTTCCCCGTCTTCCCGTTCATCCTCAGGACAAATTGCAACCTGTACGGAACAGGAGGTTAAAGGTGCTGATGCTCCAAGTAGGGAGATTGCTAGTAAAGTGGCTGGAATGGCGAACCCGAGCACAAGGAGATGAGAAATGAGGTGCGTTTTAGAAACCTTTCCCCATCACACGGTGTACCATCTTCTGGGTTTCTCATGCATGTTTTCGATGTAGGAAGATGCCCTTGAACCTGGAGATTTGGGACCCATGCGATGGGTAGCACGCAGTATTACTTTAAAGGGTCTGCGTTTGCTCACCCAACCTCACCAGACCTCTCAGCCCCAAGAGTGTCCACCCTTATGTCTCATCCAGCTGTGGGTCTAGATATGGTCAATCCAGGTTGCATCACAGCCCCTGAACGAATTGTGTAAGAATTTCTCTCTCTTTCCCTGTCTTTGTTTCATGGGTTTTTAAAAGTAATTTATTTTTATAATGGGGTTTAGCTGCTTTTCACGGCTGTGTTTATGCCGCTTTACACCCACTTGACACACTAACAGAGAGATATCAATACATAGGTTTTAAGATTATTACTAGTCAGATATATTCTTGTGCGGTGAATCGGGCGTGTTGAGTCCAGTTCTCTGAGCAAGGAGTAGGTCTTGTCTATTCCATATTGGGTTTATGGAACGGTATCTGAGCTAATTTGAAACTCTTGTTTTATGTATCACCCCACCTCACCTTTCCCGTTAAGCAGCCATAGTGTGTTTTCTGCATGTGTGACTCTGTTCTGTTTTGTAATTCAGTTCAAGTGTAACGGTTTTTACATTCCCTCTATAAGTGACACCTTATGAGAAGTGTCCTTTTCTGTGTGACTTATTTCACTTAGAATCGTCTTACCTAAATCCACTCATCATGCTGCTACTAGCCTTATGACATTGATTTCATGGCTGAGTGATATTCCATTGTACATAAGGACCACAACTTTTTTATCCATTTTTCGCTTTCCTGGGATATTTAAGGTGGAAGGAAGTGGAGGTCCTTGTCAACAGAGCAGCCCTAAACTTTGGGGTGCTTGTGTCTTGCTGATTTTCAATTTTCCCACTTTATCCCCCCATGCGTGGAAGTGCCCTATGCTCTCTAAGCTGTGTTTTTTAGATGTTTCAGGACACACCGTACACTTCTCCAGAGTGGCTGTTGGCAATTTACATCCCGCCCATCAGTGTAGCAAGGCTCCCATTTCTCCATGGCCTGTCCTGCATTTCTGGTTTTGACACTTTTTTCAGCATGGCCCTTTTGACCGATGGGAAGCGAGACTTCTTTGTAGCGCTGATTTGCCTTTCCAGGTTGCTTGGTTGGCCAAAAAGGGCGTATGCGTTTTTTCCTGAATATATTCAGGAAAAAACGCATACGCCCTTTTTGGCCAAGGGCATCATTGTCAACGTTTTGCCGCTTTTCATGTGCTTTAAAGGCGATTCGAATCTACCTCCTGAAATCTGTTTCCTGCAATTCTGCCTTGATTTCAAATCCTCTTCTTTGCCTTCCCTCAATATATTTGTGGACGAGAGTTATCATTTATAACTCTGCAGGTTTGTGAATTGCAGTGCCCTGAAGCTCCATTTTACAAGTCGGTTTTTTGGGAGCCGGCCGCAAAAGCGCCGGATGGCTTCAGGCCCTGTTCTGGTTCAGGGGGGCAGGCTGAGCCTGTGGTTAATTCTTCTTCCTGATGGGAAAATAGAGTGACCTGTGCCTGTCCCAACACCAAGAGCTAGTCTCTCATTGGTTCCCCGTCTTCCCGTTCATCCTCAGGACAAATTGCAACCTGTACGGAACAGGAGGTTAAAGGTGCTGATGCTCCAAGTAGGGAGATTGCTAGTAAAGTGGCTGGAATGGCGAACCCGAGCACAAGGAGATGAGAAATGAGGTGCGTTTTAGAAACCTTTCCCCATCACACGGTGTACCATCTTCTGGGTTTCTCATGCATGTTTTCGATGTAGGAAGATGCCCTTGAACCTGGAGATTTGGGACCCATGCGATGGGTAGCACGCAGTATTACTTTAAAGGGTCTGCGTTTGCTCACCCAACCTCACCAGACCTCTCAGCCCCAAGAGTGTCCACCCTTATGTCTCATCCAGCTGTGGGTCTAGATATGGTCAATCCAGGTTGCATCACAGCCCCTGAACGAATTGTGTAAGAATTTCTCTCTCTTTCCCTGTCTTTGTTTCATGGGTTTTTAAAAGTAATTTATTTTTATAATGGGGTTTAGCTGCTTTTCACGGCTGTGTTTATGCCGCTTTACACCCACTTGACACACTAACAGAGAGATATCAATACATAGGTTTTAAGATTATTACTAGTCAGATATATTCTTGTGCGGTGAATCGGGCGTGTTGAGTCCAGTTCTCTGAGCAAGGAGTAGGTCTTGTCTATTCCATATTGGGTTTATGGAACGGTATCTGAGCTAATTTGAAACTCTTGTTTTATGTATCACCCCACCTCACCTTTCCCGTTAAGCAGCCATAGTGTGTTTTCTGCATGTGTGACTCTGTTCTGTTTTGTAATTCAGTTCAAGTGTAACGGTTTTTACATTCCCTCTATAAGTGACACCTTATGAGAAGTGTCCTTTTCTGTGTGACTTATTTCACTTAGAATCGTCTTACCTAAATCCACTCATCATGCTGCTACTAGCCTTATGACATTGATTTCATGGCTGAGTGATATTCCATTGTACATAAGGACCACAACTTTTTTATCCATTTTTCGCTTTCCTGGGATATTTAAGGTGGAAGGAAGTGGAGGTCCTTGTCAACAGAGCAGCCCTAAACTTTGGGGTGCTTGTGTCTTGCTGATTTTCAATTTTCCCACTTTATCCCCCCATGCGTGGAAGTGCCCTATGCTCTCTAAGCTGTGTTTTTTAGATGTTTCAGGACACACCGTACACTTCTCCAGAGTGGCTGTTGGCAATTTACATCCCGCCCATCAGTGTAGCAAGGCTCCCATTTCTCCATGGCCTGTCCTGCATTTCTGGTTTTGACACTTTTTTCAGCATGGCCCTTTTGACCGATGGGAAGCGAGACTTCTTTGTAGCGCTGATTTGCCTTTCCAGGTTGCTTGGTTGGCCAAAAAGGGCGTATGCGTTTTTTCCTGAATATATTCAGGAAAAAACGCATACGCCCTTTTTGGCCAAGGGCATCATTGTCAACGTTTTGCCGCTTTTCATGTGCTTTAAAGGCGATTCGAATCTACCTCCTGAAATCTGTTTCCTGCAATTCTGCCTTGATTTCAAATCCTCTTCTTTGCCTTCCCTCAATATATTTGTGGACGAGAGTTATCATTTATAACTCTGCAGGTTTGTGAATTGCAGTGCCCTGAAGCTCCATTTTACAAGTCGGTTTTTTGGGAGCCGGCCGCAAAAGCGCCGGATGGCTTCAGGCCCTGTTCTGGTTCAGGGGGGCAGGCTGAGCCTGTGGTTAATTCTTCTTCCTGATGGGAAAATAGAGTGACCTGTGCCTGTCCCAACACCAAGAGCTAGTCTCTCATTGGTTCCCCGTCTTCCCGTTCATCCTCAGGACAAATTGCAACCTGTACGGAACAGGAGGTTAAAGGTGCTGATGCTCCAAGTAGGGAGATTGCTAGTAAAGTGGCTGGAATGGCGAACCCGAGCACAAGGAGATGAGAAATGAGGTGCGTTTTAGAAACCTTTCCCCATCACACGGTGTACCATCTTCTGGGTTTCTCATGCATGTTTTCGATGTAGGAAGATGCCCTTGAACCTGGAGATTTGGGACCCATGCGATGGGTAGCACGCAGTATTACTTTAAAGGGTCTGCGTTTGCTCACCCAACCTCACCAGACCTCTCAGCCCCAAGAGTGTCCACCCTTATGTCTCATCCAGCTGTGGGTCTAGATATGGTCAATCCAGGTTGCATCACAGCCCCTGAACGAATTGTGTAAGAATTTCTCTCTCTTTCCCTGTCTTTGTTTCATGGGTTTTTAAAAGTAATTTATTTTTATAATGGGGTTTAGCTGCTTTTCACGGCTGTGTTTATGCCGCTTTACACCCACTTGACACACTAACAGAGAGATATCAATACATAGGTTTTAAGATTATTACTAGTCAGATATATTCTTGTGCGGTGAATCGGGCGTGTTGAGTCCAGTTCTCTGAGCAAGGAGTAGGTCTTGTCTATTCCATATTGGGTTTATGGAACGGTATCTGAGCTAATTTGAAACTCTTGTTTTATGTATCACCCCACCTCACCTTTCCCGTTAAGCAGCCATAGTGTGTTTTCTGCATGTGTGACTCTGTTCTGTTTTGTAATTCAGTTCAAGTGTAACGGTTTTTACATTCCCTCTATAAGTGACACCTTATGAGAAGTGTCCTTTTCTGTGTGACTTATTTCACTTAGAATCGTCTTACCTAAATCCACTCATCATGCTGCTACTAGCCTTATGACATTGATTTCATGGCTGAGTGATATTCCATTGTACATAAGGACCACAACTTTTTTATCCATTTTTCGCTTTCCTGGGATATTTAAGGTGGAAGGAAGTGGAGGTCCTTGTCAACAGAGCAGCCCTAAACTTTGGGGTGCTTGTGTCTTGCTGATTTTCAATTTTCCCACTTTATCCCCCCATGCGTGGAAGTGCCCTATGCTCTCTAAGCTGTGTTTTTTAGATGTTTCAGGACACACCGTACACTTCTCCAGAGTGGCTGTTGGCAATTTACATCCCGCCCATCAGTGTAGCAAGGCTCCCATTTCTCCATGGCCTGTCCTGCATTTCTGGTTTTGACACTTTTTTCAGCATGGCCCTTTTGACCGATGGGAAGCGAGACTTCTTTGTAGCGCTGATTTGCCTTTCCAGGTTGCTTGGTTGGCCAAAAAGGGCGTATGCGTTTTTTCCTGAATATATTCAGGAAAAAACGCATACGCCCTTTTTGGCCAAGGGCATCATTGTCAACGTTTTGCCGCTTTTCATGTGCTTTAAAGGCGATTCGAATCTACCTCCTGAAATCTGTTTCCTGCAATTCTGCCTTGATTTCAAATCCTCTTCTTTGCCTTCCCTCAATATATTTGTGGACGAGAGTTATCATTTATAACTCTGCAGGTTTGTGAATTGCAGTGCCCTGAAGCTCCATTTTACAAGTCGGTTTTTTGGGAGCCGGCCGCAAAAGCGCCGGATGGCTTCAGGCCCTGTTCTGGTTCAGGGGGGCAGGCTGAGCCTGTGGTTAATTCTTCTTCCTGATGGGAAAATAGAGTGACCTGTGCCTGTCCCAACACCAAGAGCTAGTCTCTCATTGGTTCCCCGTCTTCCCGTTCATCCTCAGGACAAATTGCAACCTGTACGGAACAGGAGGTTAAAGGTGCTGATGCTCCAAGTAGGGAGATTGCTAGTAAAGTGGCTGGAATGGCGAACCCGAGCACAAGGAGATGAGAAATGAGGTGCGTTTTAGAAACCTTTCCCCATCACACGGTGTACCATCTTCTGGGTTTCTCATGCATGTTTTCGATGTAGGAAGATGCCCTTGAACCTGGAGATTTGGGACCCATGCGATGGGTAGCACGCAGTATTACTTTAAAGGGTCTGCGTTTGCTCACCCAACCTCACCAGACCTCTCAGCCCCAAGAGTGTCCACCCTTATGTCTCATCCAGCTGTGGGTCTAGATATGGTCAATCCAGGTTGCATCACAGCCCCTGAACGAATTGTGTAAGAATTTCTCTCTCTTTCCCTGTCTTTGTTTCATGGGTTTTTAAAAGTAATTTATTTTTATAATGGGGTTTAGCTGCTTTTCACGGCTGTGTTTATGCCGCTTTACACCCACTTGACACACTAACAGAGAGATATCAATACATAGGTTTTAAGATTATTACTAGTCAGATATATTCTTGTGCGGTGAATCGGGCGTGTTGAGTCCAGTTCTCTGAGCAAGGAGTAGGTCTTGTCTATTCCATATTGGGTTTATGGAACGGTATCTGAGCTAATTTGAAACTCTTGTTTTATGTATCACCCCACCTCACCTTTCCCGTTAAGCAGCCATAGTGTGTTTTCTGCATGTGTGACTCTGTTCTGTTTTGTAATTCAGTTCAAGTGTAACGGTTTTTACATTCCCTCTATAAGTGACACCTTATGAGAAGTGTCCTTTTCTGTGTGACTTATTTCACTTAGAATCGTCTTACCTAAATCCACTCATCATGCTGCTACTAGCCTTATGACATTGATTTCATGGCTGAGTGATATTCCATTGTACATAAGGACCACAACTTTTTTATCCATTTTTCGCTTTCCTGGGATATTTAAGGTGGAAGGAAGTGGAGGTCCTTGTCAACAGAGCAGCCCTAAACTTTGGGGTGCTTGTGTCTTGCTGATTTTCAATTTTCCCACTTTATCCCCCCATGCGTGGAAGTGCCCTATGCTCTCTAAGCTGTGTTTTTTAGATGTTTCAGGACACACCGTACACTTCTCCAGAGTGGCTGTTGGCAATTTACATCCCGCCCATCAGTGTAGCAAGGCTCCCATTTCTCCATGGCCTGTCCTGCATTTCTGGTTTTGACACTTTTTTCAGCATGGCCCTTTTGACCGATGGGAAGCGAGACTTCTTTGTAGCGCTGATTTGCCTTTCCAGGTTGCTTGGTTGGCCAAAAAGGGCGTATGCGTTTTTTCCTGAATATATTCAGGAAAAAACGCATACGCCCTTTTTGGCCAAGGGCATCATTGTCAACGTTTTGCCGCTTTTCATGTGCTTTAAAGGCGATTCGAATCTACCTCCTGAAATCTGTTTCCTGCAATTCTGCCTTGATTTCAAATCCTCTTCTTTGCCTTCCCTCAATATATTTGTGGACGAGAGTTATCATTTATAACTCTGCAGGTTTGTGAATTGCAGTGCCCTGAAGCTCCATTTTACAAGTCGGTTTTTTGGGAGCCGGCCGCAAAAGCGCCGGATGGCTTCAGGCCCTGTTCTGGTTCAGGGGGGCAGGCTGAGCCTGTGGTTAATTCTTCTTCCTGATGGGAAAATAGAGTGACCTGTGCCTGTCCCAACACCAAGAGCTAGTCTCTCATTGGTTCCCCGTCTTCCCGTTCATCCTCAGGACAAATTGCAACCTGTACGGAACAGGAGGTTAAAGGTGCTGATGCTCCAAGTAGGGAGATTGCTAGTAAAGTGGCTGGAATGGCGAACCCGAGCACAAGGAGATGAGAAATGAGGTGCGTTTTAGAAACCTTTCCCCATCACACGGTGTACCATCTTCTGGGTTTCTCATGCATGTTTTCGATGTAGGAAGATGCCCTTGAACCTGGAGATTTGGGACCCATGCGATGGGTAGCACGCAGTATTACTTTAAAGGGTCTGCGTTTGCTCACCCAACCTCACCAGACCTCTCAGCCCCAAGAGTGTCCACCCTTATGTCTCATCCAGCTGTGGGTCTAGATATGGTCAATCCAGGTTGCATCACAGCCCCTGAACGAATTGTGTAAGAATTTCTCTCTCTTTCCCTGTCTTTGTTTCATGGGTTTTTAAAAGTAATTTATTTTTATAATGGGGTTTAGCTGCTTTTCACGGCTGTGTTTATGCCGCTTTACACCCACTTGACACACTAACAGAGAGATATCAATACATAGGTTTTAAGATTATTACTAGTCAGATATATTCTTGTGCGGTGAATCGGGCGTGTTGAGTCCAGTTCTCTGAGCAAGGAGTAGGTCTTGTCTATTCCATATTGGGTTTATGGAACGGTATCTGAGCTAATTTGAAACTCTTGTTTTATGTATCACCCCACCTCACCTTTCCCGTTAAGCAGCCATAGTGTGTTTTCTGCATGTGTGACTCTGTTCTGTTTTGTAATTCAGTTCAAGTGTAACGGTTTTTACATTCCCTCTATAAGTGACACCTTATGAGAAGTGTCCTTTTCTGTGTGACTTATTTCACTTAGAATCGTCTTACCTAAATCCACTCATCATGCTGCTACTAGCCTTATGACATTGATTTCATGGCTGAGTGATATTCCATTGTACATAAGGACCACAACTTTTTTATCCATTTTTTGCTTTCCTGGGATATTTAAGGTGGAAGGAAGTGGAGGTCCTTGTCAACAGAGCAGCCCTAAACTTTGGGGTGCTTGTGTCTTGCTGATTTTCAATTTTCCCACTTTATCCCCCCATGCGTGGAAGTGCCCTATGCTCTCTAAGCTGTGTTTTTTTAGATGTTTCAGGACACACCGTACACTTCTCCAGAGTGGCTGTTGGCAATTTACATCCCGCCCATCAGTGTAGCAAGGCTCCCATTTCTCCATGGCCTGTCCTGCATTTCTGGTTTTGACACTTTTTTCAGCATGGCCCTTTTGACCGATGGGAAGCGAGACTTCTTTGTAGCGCTGATTTGCCTTTCCAGGTTGCTTGGTTGGCCAAAAAGGGCGTATGCGTTTTTTCCTGAATATATTCAGGAAAAAACGCATACGCCCTTTTTGGCCAAGGGCATCATTGTCAACGTTTTGCCGCTTTTCATGTGCTTTAAAGGCGATTCGAATCTACCTCCTGAAATCTGTTTCCTGCAATTCTGCCTTGATTTCAAATCCTCTTCTTTGCCTTCCCTCAATATATTTGTGGACGAGAGTTATCATTTATAACTCTGCAGGTTTGTGAATTGCAGTGCCCTGAAGCTCCATTTTACAAGTCGGTTTTTTGGGAGCCGGCCGCAAAAGCGCCGGATGGCTTCAGGCCCTGTTCTGGTTCAGGGGGGCAGGCTGAGCCTGTGGTTAATTCTTCTTCCTGATGGGAAAATAGAGTGACCTGTGCCTGTCCCAACACCAAGAGCTAGTCTCTCATTGGTTCCCCGTCTTCCCGTTCATCCTCAGGACAAATTGCAACCTGTACGGAACAGGAGGTTAAAGGTGCTGATGCTCCAAGTAGGGAGATTGCTAGTAAAGTGGCTGGAATGGCGAACCCGAGCACAAGGAGATGAGAAATGAGGTGCGTTTTAGAAACCTTTCCCCATCACACGGTGTACCATCTTCTGGGTTTCTCATGCATGTTTTCGATGTAGGAAGATGCCCTTGAACCTGGAGATTTGGGACCCATGCGATGGGTAGCACGCAGTATTACTTTAAAGGGTCTGCGTTTGCTCACCCAACCTCACCAGACCTCTCAGCCCCAAGAGTGTCCACCCTTATGTCTCATCCAGCTGTGGGTCTAGATATGGTCAATCCAGGTTGCATCACAGCCCCTGAACGAATTGTGTAAGAATTTCTCTCTCTTTCCCTGTCTTTGTTTCATGGGTTTTTTAAAAGTAATTTATTTTTATAATGGGGTTTAGCTGCTTTTCACGGCTGTGTTTATGCCGCTTTACACCCACTTGACACACTAACAGAGAGATATCAATACATAGGTTTTAAGATTATTACTAGTCAGATATATTCTTGTGCGGTGAATCGGGCGTGTTGAGTCCAGTTCTCTGAGCAAGGAGTAGGTCTTGTCTATTCCATATTGGGTTTATGGAACGGTATCTGAGCTAATTTGAAACTCTTGTTTTATGTATCACCCCACCTCACCTTTCCCGTTAAGCAGCCATAGTGTGTTTTCTGCATGTGTGACTCTGTTCTGTTTTGTAATTCAGTTCAAGTGTAACGGTTTTTACATTCCCTCTATAAGTGACACCTTATGAGAAGTGTCCTTTTCTGTGTGACTTATTTCACTTAGAATCGTCTTACCTAAATCCACTCATCATGCTGCTACTAGCCTTATGACATTGATTTCATGGCTGAGTGATATTCCATTGTACATAAGGACCACAACTTTTTTATCCATTTTTCGCTTTCCTGGGATATTTAAGGTGGAAGGAAGTGGAGGTCCTTGTCAACAGAGCAGCCCTAAACTTTGGGGTGCTTGTGTCTTGCTGATTTTCAATTTTCCCACTTTATCCCCCCATGCGTGGAAGTGCCCTATGCTCTCTAAGCTGTGTTTTTTAGATGTTTCAGGACACACCGTACACTTCTCCAGAGTGGCTGTTGGCAATTTACATCCCGCCCATCAGTGTAGCAAGGCTCCCATTTCTCCATGGCCTGTCCTGCATTTCTGGTTTTGACACTTTTTTCAGCATGGCCCTTTTGACCGATGGGAAGCGAGACTTCTTTGTAGCGCTGATTTGCCTTTCCAGGTTGCTTGGTTGGCCAAAAAGGGCGTATGCGTTTTTTCCTGAATATATTCAGGAAAAAACGCATACGCCCTTTTTGGCCAAGGGCATCATTGTCAACGTTTTGCCGCTTTTCATGTGCTTTAAAGGCGATTCGAATCTACCTCCTGAAATCTGTTTCCTGCAATTCTGCCTTGATTTCAAATCCTCTTCTTTGCCTTCCCTCAATATATTTGTGGACGAGAGTTATCATTTATAACTCTGCAGGTTTGTGAATTGCAGTGCCCTGAAGCTCCATTTTACAAGTCGGTTTTTTGGGAGCCGGCCGCAAAAGCGCCGGATGGCTTCAGGCCCTGTTCTGGTTCAGGGGGGCAGGCTGAGCCTGTGGTTAATTCTTCTTCCTGATGGGAAAATAGAGTGACCTGTGCCTGTCCCAACACCAAGAGCTAGTCTCTCATTGGTTCCCCGTCTTCCCGTTCATCCTCAGGACAAATTGCAACCTGTACGGAACAGGAGGTTAAAGGTGCTGATGCTCCAAGTAGGGAGATTGCTAGTAAAGTGGCTGGAATGGCGAACCCGAGCACAAGGAGATGAGAAATGAGGTGCGTTTTAGAAACCTTTCCCCATCACACGGTGTACCATCTTCTGGGTTTCTCATGCATGTTTTCGATGTAGGAAGATGCCCTTGAACCTGGAGATTTGGGACCCATGCGATGGGTAGCACGCAGTATTACTTTAAAGGGTCTGCGTTTGCTCACCCAACCTCACCAGACCTCTCAGCCCCAAGAGTGTCCACCCTTATGTCTCATCCAGCTGTGGGTCTAGATATGGTCAATCCAGGTTGCATCACAGCCCCTGAACGAATTGTGTAAGAATTTCTCTCTCTTTCCCTGTCTTTGTTTCATGGGTTTTTAAAAGTAATTTATTTTTATAATGGGGTTTAGCTGCTTTTCACGGCTGTGTTTATGCCGCTTTACACCCACTTGACACACTAACAGAGAGATATCAATACATAGGTTTTAAGATTATTACTAGTCAGATATATTCTTGTGCGGTGAATCGGGCGTGTTGAGTCCAGTTCTCTGAGCAAGGAGTAGGTCTTGTCTATTCCATATTGGGTTTATGGAACGGTATCTGAGCTAATTTGAAACTCTTGTTTTATGTATCACCCCACCTCACCTTTCCCGTTAAGCAGCCATAGTGTGTTTTCTGCATGTGTGACTCTGTTCTGTTTTGTAATTCAGTTCAAGTGTAACGGTTTTTACATTCCCTCTATAAGTGACACCTTATGAGAAGTGTCCTTTTCTGTGTGACTTATTTCACTTAGAATCGTCTTACCTAAATCCACTCATCATGCTGCTACTAGCCTTATGACATTGATTTCATGGCTGAGTGATATTCCATTGTACATAAGGACCACAACTTTTTTATCCATTTTTCGCTTTCCTGGGATATTTAAGGTGGAAGGAAGTGGAGGTCCTTGTCAACAGAGCAGCCCTAAACTTTGGGGTGCTTGTGTCTTGCTGATTTTCAATTTTCCCACTTTATCCCCCCATGCGTGGAAGTGCCCTATGCTCTCTAAGCTGTGTTTTTTAGATGTTTCAGGACACACCGTACACTTCTCCAGAGTGGCTGTTGGCAATTTACATCCCGCCCATCAGTGTAGCAAGGCTCCCATTTCTCCATGGCCTGTCCTGCATTTCTGGTTTTGACACTTTTTTCAGCATGGCCCTTTTGACCGATGGGAAGCGAGACTTCTTTGTAGCGCTGATTTGCCTTTCCAGGTTGCTTGGTTGGCCAAAAAGGGCGTATGCGTTTTTTCCTGAATATATTCAGGAAAAAACGCATACGCCCTTTTTGGCCAAGGGCATCATTGTCAACGTTTTGCCGCTTTTCATGTGCTTTAAAGGCGATTCGAATCTACCTCCTGAAATCTGTTTCCTGCAATTCTGCCTTGATTTCAAATCCTCTTCTTTGCCTTCCCTCAATATATTTGTGGACGAGAGTTATCATTTATAACTCTGCAGGTTTGTGAATTGCAGTGCCCTGAAGCTCCATTTTACAAGTCGCTTTTTTGGGAGCCGGCCGCAAAAGCGCCGGATGGCTTCAGGCCCTGTTCTGGTTCAGGGGGGCAGGCTGAGCCTGTGGTTAATTCTTCTTCCTGATGGGAAAATAGAGTGACCTGTGCCTGTCCCAACACCAAGAGCTAGTCTCTCATTGGTTCCCCGTCTTCCCGTTCATCCTCAGGACAAATTGCAACCTGTACGGAACAGGAGGTTAAAGGTGCTGATGCTCCAAGTAGGGAGATTGCTAGTAAAGTGGCTGGAATGGCGAACCCGAGCACAAGGAGATGAGAAATGAGGTGCGTTTTAGAAACCTTTCCCCATCACACGGTGTACCATCTTCTGGGTTTCTCATGCATGTTTTCGATGTAGGAAGATGCCCTTGAACCTGGAGATTTGGGACCCATGCGATGGGTAGCACGCAGTATTACTTTAAAGGGTCTGCGTTTGCTCACCCAACCTCACCAGACCTCTCAGCCCCAAGAGTGTCCACCCTTATGTCTCATCCAGCTGTGGGTCTAGATATGGTCAATCCAGGTTGCATCACAGCCCCTGAAAGAATTGTGTAAGAATTTCTCTCTCTTTCCCTGTCTTTGTTTCATGGGTTTTTAAAAGTAATTTATTTTTATAATGGGGTTTAGCTGCTTTTCACGGCTGTGTTTATGCCGCTTTACACCCACTTGACACACTAACAGAGAGATATCAATACATAGGTTTTAAGATTATTACTAGTCAGATATATTCTTGTGCGGTGAATCGGGCGTGTTGAGTCCAGTTCTCTGAGCAAGGAGTAGGTCTTGTCTATTCCATATTGGGTTTATGGAACGGTATCTGAGCTAATTTGAAACTCTTGTTTTATGTATCACCCCACCTCACCTTTCCCGTTAAGCAGCCATAGTGTGTTTTCTGCATGTGTGACTCTGTTCTGTTTTGTAATTCAGTTCAAGTGTAACGGTTTTTACATTCCCTCTATAAGTGACACCTTATGAGAAGTGTCCTTTTCTGTGTGACTTATTTCACTTAGAATCGTCTTACCTAAATCCACTCATC